>NC_000071.6:132667210-132714710 GCF_000001635.26 Mus musculus | reverse complement strand
GGACTACACACAGAAACCCTGTCTCAGAGAGAGACAGAAAAACAGACAAAGACAGAGGGGGGGGGGGAGGGGGAGAGAGAGAGAGAGAGAGAGAGAGAGAGAGAGAGAGAGAAGAGAGAACCTCTGCCTCCACACAGAGGAAACAAAGAAGCACTTCTGACTTTCACACATGTGCCATGGTGTGCATGCACCCACATACACAAATATCACACATATACACACAGAATAGTAACGGATAGAACCTTAAAAACATTACAGTTTCAAGTGGCTTATCCCTGGGTTAATTTGGAATGATAGCCAACTTTCATTTCTGAAGCTGTGATGAAACACTGACCAAAATGGACTTGGGGGAAGATAGTGAGATTGTTTTGTTGTTGCTTGCTTGTTTGTTTGTTTGTTTGTTTTCATCTGTTTTTTGTTTGTCGTTTGTTTGTTTGGGGTTTTTGTTTTTTGTGTTTTTGTTTTTGTTTTTTGCCTAACTGCCTAATTGATGACAGTCCATCTTTGAAGAGAGTCAAGGCAGGAACGTAGAGGCAGGAACCAGGACAGAGATCACCATGGAACACAGTTTGCTGGTTTGCTCTGCTATCTTTTTATATAACCCAAAGCCATGTGCCAAGAGAAGGTACTGTCCATGATGGGCTGAGCTTCATCTATTAGCAATCAAGAAAAAGTCCCACTCACATTACCACAGGTCAATCTCATGGTGGCAATTTCCTAATTGAGATGCCCTCTTCCCGGGTACATTCTAGGTTTGGGTCAAGTTGACCAAAACTAATCAGCCAGGTTGAAAAAAAATCCAAGTTTCTCATATTTAAAAATAAAACATTTTAAGTAGGAAAGACAAGTTGGTATGCTCTTAAGAACATGGAACACTTGATATATAAAATTCAGATTTAAATATTATGGAGCAATATCTAGGAACATATAGTTACCTGAAAGATCACATCTGAAAAACAGTAAGTATCCCAATAATGAATTCTAAGGTCTATCAGTATCACTTGAGCACCCCTGTATCCAAGACAAATTCCACCTTCACACTCCCTATGAGGGAAAAAGTGTAGAAAGTAGAACTCAACACACACTTAGTATCAGAAGTTTGCTACACTGGAAACAATTTGCTGTTGAACAAAAGGTTTCTAGAAAAGTCCTGTTTTGTTTTTGTGTTTGTTTTTGTTTTTCTCTTCATCTTTTTTTTTTTTTGATTAAGGAAGAAATATTGAATTAATTTTTTTTAATCAAGATAGGGTCAAGCTATGTAACCCACACTGGTCTTGAACTCACAACCCTCCTGCTAAATAATGGGTTTACAAGTATGAACCAAGACGTTCGGTTAAATGCTTTATTTTACAGTCAAGGGATCTGAGATATAGAAATATTAAGTATTTCTCACTGAGAACAAAAGTCCCCATGGGAATCCATTACTCAGCCACTGAGCTTCCCATTGTTTTCTGTTCATTGTTCTGAGGTTGTTTGTTTGTTTGTTTGTTTGTGGAATTCTCTGCATCATGGAAGTTAAAGCAAAGTACTCATTTTAAACCTGAGTTCAGACTTCAAAGCCTGAGCTGCTTCCAGAAAGCCTCCCTCCCAGTTTGCCCTGCACATCATACTTGCACATCACACCTGCACATCACATCACACCTGTACATCAATCACACCTGCACACCACACCTGCACACCACACCTGCACACCACACCTGCACATCACATCACACCTGCACATCACACCTGCACACCACACCTGCACACCACACCTGCACATCACATCACACCTGCACATCACACCTGCACACCACACCTGCATATCACCACCACTTTGCCCTCACTGCTAGTAATTTCTGGGGAATGTCTGTGCTTTTTAGGGAGAAAGAACACATTTGATTTTTCAAGAGGAGAGAAGTAGAAAATAAGATCCCCAAATAAAAATCTCGCTTGGTGATAATGCCATAAAGTTCAAAGAGAAAAAATAAAATAAAAATTGAGAGAGTGGGCAGATGACTTAGTCAAGTGCTTGGTTTGACAAAAATTGGATACCCAGAAGCTGTGTTAAAAAGCCAGGAGTGATGATGCATGGTAGTAATCCCAACAGTGGAGACTGAAAGGCAGGATCTGTGAAGTTCACTGGCCAGCCAAGCTAAAACATCAGCAGCACACACACACACACACACACACACACACACACGCATGCACGCACGTGTACTCGCATGCATGCATGCACACAAATGTATAAATCCTAAAAATGCAGCTGAAAGTTGGAAATAGAGAAAATTATCAATATGTAGAAGATAAGCCATGGCCCTGCCAGCAGTTTAGGGGGTGCAGGGTCTGGGCTAGGGATAGAGAGAACTTTGTTGTGCTTTTTAGGATAGCAGTTCTCAACCTGTGAGTCGCAAACCCTTCACAGGGGTTACATATCTGATATCCTGCATATCGGATATTTACATTATGATTCATAGCAATGGCAACATTACAGCTATGAAGTAGCAATGAAATTGATTTTATGTCGGGGGGGGTTCCAAAACATGAAGAACTGCATTAAAGGGTTGCGGTGTTAGAAAGGTTGAGAACCACTGTTCTAGGATGTTCTAGCTCTTCACATCCTTGTTAAACCCTCATTTAGCCTGGTATGTTTTTTTGTGAAATGCTCTCAAAGGCTCATGTGTTCAGTGCTTGCTTCCCTAGCTGGTGGTGCTCTTTGAGGAGGAATCTTAAGATGGAGAGCCTGCCTGGCAGAGGTAGATCACTGGGTGTTGGCCCGTGAACACTATAGCCTGCACTAGTTTGGGTCCAGCCCCTTGTAGTCAGGTCTAAATGATATGAAGAGCCTCACCAGATGTTCCTATCACTATGTACCCTCAAGGCCACAATGAACTGAAACTATGGAAACCATAAGCCAAAATAAACCTTTTCTTGAAAATGTCATTTGCATCAGGTATTTTGTTATAGCTATTGTTGTGTAGCAATTTCCTCTGAAGTAAAACATTGCTTCCATGGAGGAGGACAAAAACTTATGAGCTGTGGGAAGTAAGTATTTCACAAGTCTCAGAAAGTTCCTGAAACTAACAGGATTTACAAGATAATACCTGAAGGTCATAAAAAAATAATAACTACTGGATAAAAGAGACTCTTTGATCAGCCAAGAGACCAGGAGAAACTCTTCTATCAACTGAACTACTTGCAAGTCCTGCAGGGAATGCAAGAGATGTAGCTTTTGTGTGTAGGCACCCATGCCTAGGGTAGGTTTTTTCAGTAAAAGTTTATCCTTGAAGTATCCCTATTCATGTAAGTCACCCCTCACCCATACTCCTTTAAATAATCACAATAAACTTATTGGTTCACTAAGCTGGATTTTGGTAGAAGCATAATTTTGGTTGGTTGAGTTTGAGTTGAGTAAACTTTGCTCATATCTCCCAGGAAGGTTATACAGCAGCTATATAAAAGTAATTTATATGACCTCTTCAAGACTAAGGGCAGAGATGACTAACAAATTCTTAGTCTCTCAAACCAATGTATATCTTGGGTGGTTGAACTATTGTCATCTAAAGTGGGCTGTCTCTGTTTCTCCCCAATATATTCCTTTTTTCTTAGCCTACTTAAAGTCACCCAACCACTCTTCAATGTTTCGGCATTTATTGCTAATAAACACAATAATACTTATCATCTGAAAGTTAATGGTACCGTTTGAAAGTTTTATGCACATTATTTTTTGCTTGAATTTATGACAAGCTCTCCTCTAAGCGAAGGATAAATAAATAAAAGCACTTTATCACATTTATATCCTACTCAAATTCAGACATTTCTGAATAGGAAACAGACCAGGGACACTTAAGTGAGATTAACTCAGGTTGAAACAAAACTTTGCATTTGGGGCTCTGGAATCAGGTCTTTAAGGACTATGTCTACACAAAGAATTCCAAGTGGATCACTAGACCGATCACCTCCATATGAAGGCCTTCTAGATTTTACTACTGCCCCCAAAACAGTCAGGTAAGAAAGGAAAAGGTAGAGAGTGGCTCTGAACTCAATTGTAGCACAATAATTATCTCAATTTTCCACTTCCTTTGGACAGTGAAGATTTGACCTAAAAGACTTTACAAAAACGAAAAAGGAAAAGGAAAAACAGGCTAAGAAGGTTTCCCAGACGTGACATAGACTTTACAAAAGAAACTTCTGGCAAGTTTAATGGAAGCAAATCAGAAACAGATGGAATATGTTTCCTTCAAAATACCCATGGGCTTGAAAGCCCAGAAAACACACAGAAAAGTAAAAGGAAACTGTTTTTGCGAAGCCGAGCTTATGGCAGAAACCATGTGTTCTAGTTTTATCTCTGTTGCTGTGATTTTAAAAAAATATATGATCAAAAGCAACTTGGGGAAGAAAGGATTTATTTGGGTTTTACTTTCAGGTCATAGTCCACCATTGGTGGGATTAAGTGAAGGAAGTTAACAGAAAGCATGGTGAAACACTGCTTGCTAGCTTGCAGGTTCATGCTTAGCTAGCTTAGAGAATAGTATCACCCACAGTGGGCTGGGCCCTCCTACATCTACTAACAATCAAGACAATATCCACAAAAAAAAAAAAAAAATCCCTGCCATCTGCCAATCTTATCTAGGTAATTATTCAACCAAGACTTCCTCCTGAGATAATTCTTCTAGGCTATGGGCTATCACAAAAAGCCTGGCCATGTTTGCCTAAGGTAGAGGATGGAAGGGTGGTAAGGAGGTCCACCAGCCAGTCTTCCCTTGAGCTCAGACTCCTTTCCTGAGCTTCTTGGGGAAGGATAGCAAAGAAATGAATGATCCTGTGCTAGCTCAAGAGGTAGATGATCAAATCATCTTTGGGTTGAACACAAAGATCCCTGAATTCCCCTTCTATCCTGTCTGGGAAATCTACACAGGGACAATTGACAATGCAATCAGCCAGCTCATAACTCCTGCTACCAAGACTTCCCAATCATGATGGACAAACTCAAGTTGCTTTTGTCTGGTATTTTGTCATAGCAAAAATCTTAAGTAACTAATACACCAGAGTAGCTTCACAGTCGTCCCTGCCCCCCACCCCCACCCCCGCCCCTTGCTCATCATCTCAGCCATTGAGATATAGGTGTAGGACAGGGCTTCTAGCCTTTTGTTTATTTTTCAAAAGTTAGATTTTGTGGCTAGAGAGATCAATCAGCAAGACTATTTGCTGAATAATCATGAGGACTGGAATTTGGGACTCAGTACCCACATAAAAATCTAGGCATTCCATGCATGCCTGTAATCTCAGCATTTAATATGTGATGGCAGGAGGATCAAGGCTATCCTCACCAACCTAACCAGTTCCAAGCTAGCCTGATGAATCCATATTTTTAAAAAGGGGGTGGAGGACTAGGAAGTTGGCTCAGTTGCTAAATTTCTTCTTGCCATGCAAGCATAAAAACCTGAGTTTGGATCCTCAGAATCCATAAAAGACAGAATCCATGTAGAGGCAGGAGGATGCTAGGGTTTACTGGCCAACCACTATTACAGTGAAATGGATAATTTTCTAGGTAGAAATGAGCTCTGGAAGCTGGGCGTGGTGGTGCATACCTTTGATCCCAGCACCCGAGAGGCAGAGGCAGGCGGATTTCTGAGTTCAAGGCCAGCCTGGTCTACAAAGTGAGTTCCAGGAGTTCCAGACAGCCAGGGCTATACAGAGAAACCCGTCAAAAAAGAAAGAAAGAAAGAAAGAAAGAAAGAAAGAAAGAAAGAAAGAAAGAAAGAAAGAAAGAGAGAGATGAAAGAAAGAAAGAAAGAAAGAAAGAAAGAAAGAAAGAAAGAAAGAAAGAAGGAAGGAAGGAAGGAAGGAAGGAAGGAAGGAAGGAAGGAAAGGAAGGAAGGAAAAAAAGGAAGGAAGGAAGGAAAGGGAGGGAGGGAGGGAGGGAGAGAGAGAGAGAAAGAGAGAGAGAAAGAAAGAGAGAAAGGAAGAAAGGAGATTCTGACTCAACGTAAACAAGGTAGAGAGTAACTAAGGAGGCACCTGAGGTTGACCTCAGGTTGGCTAGTCTCAGGAGGAGGTCTCTGTGGGGGAACAATCTCAGGTCACAGTCATCTGGAGGAAGAAAATACAGTTGCTAGTTTTTGCACACTCTTCCAACATTTGAACTCAGTCCAGAAGGCTTTGCCATCCATCTGAGCGCACGCTAGAAGAAGACTCTGCCACTCCCATGGGTCCGAAGCATTGAGTTCCTTAATAATGGCCATATCTATGTGAAACAACACACATATATTCAAGGCCTCTCCCACTCCCCACTCATATACACTTCCAAGAATCCAAATAAACAAATACCTTTGAGAATATAGCTTGAGGTTTTCAGTAACTGCTTCATTTTGCATATGAGAAAGTAAAAATATGTCTCAAGAGGTGATTGGACTGGAGAGACGGCTCTGTGGTTAATAAAAACGATTTCTGGTCTTGCAGAGGACCCAACTGTATATCCCGGTACTCACATCCTATGATTTACCATCTTTAACTCCAGCTCCCAGACATATGACTGTTCCTGCTTCTGCAGGCACCTGCACAGACATGACATATACGCACAGAGACAGACACACAGGCACACAGATAAACACACATATATAAAAATTAAATAAATCTTTAAAAAGTAAGATGTGCGTTTGTGTTTTTTAATAAACATGCCCAATTGCTCTCCACTAAAGCAAAAGCAATTCCAACTCTTGCTTCACCAGTAACCACTGTCCCAGACTCTGCCTGGCCCAGCATGGTACCAAACTCTTGCTCTCTGCCCACCCTCTAGGCAAAAGAAGAGAGAGAGAGAGAGAGAGAGAGAGGAAAAGAAAGAGATCTCATTTGCATTTCCACTTCCATTGTCAGTGCAAAATATGCTCAAATGGGATTAAAGACCTATTTTGCTAAAAGCCTGTTTACTGCTACCAGACACAATCTCTTTAAGAGTCAAGGATGGCAGACTTTCCAGGGGAAAAAAAATACCCTCCAAGCCAGCAGGCATCGTCAATCTGTTATCAGGCACTACTGGGAAGCAATTCACGGAGCCTTCCACCTGTAAGCCAAGTATTTAAGAGCAGCTTTCTGGACCGTAACAGAGAATTCTCAAAGAAGGAGAGAAATATGTGACGGCTCCCTCTAAGCCAGGCTCCAATTCTGTATATGTGTACTCTCACAACCCTCCACCCCCCTACCCCTCACCCCCGCCCCCCCCCCCCGCCATGTTTTCATCCAGTAGGCTCTGTGAGATTAAGTGCCTATCCAAACTTGCACTGATTTAAAATGGCAGCTAGGGCAGGAGATGTGGTTCAGTTGGTAGGGCCCTTGCTTAGCACGCATGAAGCCCTGGGTTTCTCTCCTCAGCACTGTGTAAGCCAGGTGTGGTGGTGTATGCCTCCCATGCAGGACTAGAAAGGTGGTAGGAGGTGGCAGGAAATGGAAGCAAGCATCAGGGTTCAAGGTCATCCTCAAGTCCATAGTGAGTTTGAGGTCAAGCCTAATAGGTCCTGTGTCAAAAAAAAAAAAAAAAAAAAAAAGGTAGGTGTAAGATGCCATGCATGTTAAAGCAAGGATGGAATCCCACCCTAGCACTCAGACATTAGAGGCAAGGGGATCCTGTGTTTCAGGCCATCCTAGGCTATATAGTGAGACCCTGTTTCAGAAAATATAAAATGAAACTATAAATGGCAAAGGAGATATTATTGCATGTAGATTTATATTTCAAGACCCAAATTTGGTACATGAAAGAATGCTGCCTCTAGCTACACTGTAAAGTGTGATGTCCACTGGCCTGAATCCTGATAGGACATGAGATGATTTAAGGTTCAGGGGAAAATGCATATAGGCTGGCTTCAAATGCATGGTGTAGCAGATGACCTTGAATTTATGATCCTCCTGTCTCCACCACTTAAGTGCTGGGATTACAGACCTGTACCACCTCAGTCTGTTGACATGGTGCTGGGGCTAGAACCCTGAGCTGCTAAAACGTTTGTTATTGTTGTTGTTGTTGTTTTGGTCATTTTAATCATGGCTGTCTCAATAGAAGCCTAGTTGTTTTTAGTATCCAGGGAATTGCTTCTAGGACTTCCTTTAAACACCCAAATCCATGGCAGTCCCAAATGTAAATGATACATTGTTTACATGTAACCTATGCACATCTGTCCAGGTACTTGAACTCTTTGCTACAATGTTTATCATATCTAAACATGAGTGTGGTAGAGCACCTGCCTAGAATCCCCCAGTGAGGGACTGGGGGCGTGGCTCAGTGGTAGAGTCCCTGCCTAGAATCCCCCAGTGAGGGGCTGGGGGCGTGGCTCAGTGGTAGAGCCCCTGCCTAGAATACCCCAGTGAGGGGCTGGGGGCGTGACTCAGTGGTAGAGCCCCTGCCTAGAATCCCCCAGTGAGGGGCTGTGGGCGTGGCAATCCAAGAACTACCACCACAAAAGTAAACCACCCAAATTGGACTTCTCTTAAGACTAAACATTGTGTTAACTTATGACTAACCATTGCATTAACTTATAACAGTTGTAATAGCATTCACTTGAAAGTCCAGACAAAGAGATCCCTGGAACTCAAAGGCTAGTCAACATAGCCACTGAGACAAAATAAAACAATGTTCTGAGAATATTATGGGGGATGGAGTAGAAAGAGCCTAAGACCTGGAGGGCAGGGAAGGATGCTGTGAGATGCTGACTTTGAGACTTGGTGCCAGTCATTGCATGCAAGAACGCACTGAAGCTGGAGTTCGTTGCACACGACCTCTACAAGGTCAATGCAATGAGTAGGTCACCATTCCCTGTAGTGGGGTAATCTGATGCTACTTGTATTCTAATGCTAAATACTGGCTCTTAAGATGTGGTTGCCCCCAACCCCCCCCCCCCATGAGCAGATCCTCAACGCACACCAAGTGATGCTATGTGAACCTTGCCCCCTAATTTAACTGATCAGTAAAAGGTTAGAGCCTGTGATTGGGCAGTGGAGGGAGCAAGGTGGGGCTTGAGGGTCAAGTGAGAGGGTTGCAGGTAGAAAGAGAAGAAGAAAGAAGATGGAGGTGGAGGAGGCTGCCAGGAAAGAAGATGGACCATGAGAGCATGGCCAGGAGAAAGAGCAACTAACAAGGGACTTTGTAGCTGGGGAATAAGAAGCCCCAAAGCTGCCCAGTCTAAGCTTATGGCTTGTAAATAAAATACTGGGTTGTGTGTCTTTTATTTGGGCTAGCAAGAATTACAAATTCATTTTAAAATCCCCATGGGCAGCACTTGCTGGACTCAGTGGGTTACAAAATTAAAAAAGAAGAGGAAGACAAGAAACTGGAAAGGGAGTGTGTTAGGAGAATAGCGGGGGAGAAGGAGGGAGAGCTGGGGTGCGTATAATTAAGTTACATTGTATACACATATGAAATTAGCAAAGAATTCATAAAGGTTTTGTTTTGTTTTGTTTTGTCTTGTTTTGTTTTGTTTTGGAATGGTGGCATGATGGTTGATTTTTGTCAGCTTGCCACAATCTTAGAAATACCTCAGGAGAGAGAATCTTAACTGAGAAAAATGCTTCCATAAAACTGACTTCTAGGCAAGTCTATAGGGTGTTTTATTGATTAATGATTGGTGTGGGAGGTCCCAGTTCACTGGCCACAGTGCCACATACCCTCACAGAGAGGTGATCCTAGATGAATTTGAGTTGAACAGGCCATGAGGCACAATTCTCCATGATTGCTGCTTCAATTCCTTCCCTGACTTATCTCTTGAAGCAGCCCTAAGTTCAATTCCCAGCACCCACAGGGTGGCTCACAACCTTCTGTATCCACAGTCCCAGGGACTCTAATGCCCTCCTCTTGCTTTAATGGTACTGCATGCAGATGGTGCACAGATATACAAGCAGGCATGCTGACAGGAGCCTGATATAGCTGTCTCCTGAGAGGCTCTGACAGAGCCTGACATATACAGAGGCGGATGCTTGCAGCCAACCACTGAGCTGGAAAGGGAGAAGTTAGGGGAGGGGCTGAAGGAGCTGAAGGGTTTTGCAAACCCATAGGAAGAACAACAATATCAACCAACCAAAGTTCCCAGGGTCTAAACCACCAGCCATGGAGTACACATAGAGGGACCCATGGCTCCAGCCATATATGTAGCAGAGGATGGCCTTATCAGACATCAATGAAAGAAGAGGCCCTTGGTCCCATGAAGGCCCCAGTGTAGGGGAATGCAAGGGTAGGGAGGCAGGAGAGGGTGGGTGAGTTGGGGCACATCCTCATAGAAGCAGGAGCAGGGATGGGATGGGGGTTTCTGGGGGGTGGGAAAATCAGGAAAGGGGATAACATTTGAAATGTAAATAAATAAAATGTCCAATAAGAAAAAAAGAAAAGACAGAAAAAGAAATAATAGTGCCTGAGGCATGACAACTGAGCACACACACACCAAAAAAATATTCTCTGTTAAAGTCAATTTTCAGGTAGCCGGCATAGTTATCCTTAGAGTGGAGTAATTTAAAGAGATAGGGGTTGTGGGTTTTGGGGGGAGGGGGTGAGGAGCTTAGAACTTTTTGCTTCTGAGCCCCTATAAGACAAATACAGAAATTGAGAGTAAGAATTTAGAAGCTTGTATAGCAACTTGACAGAGTAATTTTATATCTTGTTGAGTCTAACAGCAACAAAAACAAAAACTTGAGGCTTGTAAAAAAAATGTACGGAAACCATTAAAGTGACAGAGTATTTTGATTTGCAGTAAGCATGCACACTCCATGGGTTGGAGTTCTTTGGAATAAGGAAGCCTTGGAATCATATTGCAGAGTGGGAGATTTCTAAGGGTCCAGCCATACTCAGGGATACAAGCTGCAGGCCACAGCGTGGATCCACACTACTATTGGCCACAGTTCCTTTACAAAAGGGCTCTGGAAAACTTCAGAGCCCTGCCAGGTTGACTGTCACGTGACTGTTGCCATTGGAAGTTGTACTCAAAATACGGAAGATGACTTATTTGGAGAGAAACTTCTATTCACCATTTTAGGGGGGAGAGGGACACAGCAAAAGTCTCTGAGAAGATAATTGGAGAATTATGTCACGTACTACAGAAATCTGTATCCAAAACACTGGGGCAGCCAAATTCTAAATAGCTGTCAAGAATTCCTAAGGATATGCTACATGAAATAAACCAGACACAAAAGGACGCGTATGAGATGATTCTGCATGCAGAGGCCAGAAGACGGGGTAAACAGGGTTATTATTCACTGTACCCCGTTTTTATTTGGGGACACGAGAAGGTGTAAGAGACAACTAGTGGGATCCTTATATAACAGAGGGATTGTACGCAATTCATATGCGTTTTTGCCTCCACAAAGAAGCAAGGGTTCCCATGGTACTGATATGGAAATCTGGGGCTGGATCTTAGCTCAGCTGGTAGAGCACTTGCCTAGCATGCACAAAGCACTGGGCTCTATCCCCGGGGCCACATATGATGGCGCACACCTGTAATGCCAGCATCAGGGATACTTGATTAAGGATAGAGGATTAAGAGTTTAAAGTCATCCTCAGGGAATTTGGAGGCTAGCCTGAAAGAGCCAGGTATGATGGTGCCTGTCTACCGGCACTCTGGGAGGCTGAGGCAGGAAAATCACAACAGTATATAGCCTGAGCTAGACAGCAAAACCTTATAGCCAAGAGAAGGTAAATTTAAAAATAGCTTCTGTGGTGATCATTCCATCTGGATCTAGTTACTGCACTTAGAAACAAGAGAGCTGCCATTTGCTTTGGGGAGCAAAACTGTGAAGAAAGAAAGAAAGAAAGAGATCCACATTCATTTAAAAAGTGGAGTCAGAATTTCTGCCAGTGTTAAAACTGCAGCAATTCTGTGTCCTTTGACACTCTCCATTGATCATCGGCATCCTATTGAAATTTTTCTCACTTCTGTGCAAAATCTGTCTCCTTGCTGATTGTCTGTGCTGAGTCAGCAGACCATCGTCTGGGTGAGAGCCATCTGAGGGCTGCACACAGTAGAGGAGGGTACGGCTTAATTCTGTTTTTCCTTTTGGATATGTGAGTGTTCCCTTATCCTTAAACAAACTCTTCTCAGGGCTGCAGAGATGGCCCAGTGGTTAGAGTGCTTGCTGCACAAGAGTCAGAACCTGTATAGGGGGTCACATGATGTTGATAACAACCTGTAGTTCCAGGCCTGGAAGGCAGAGATGGGGGACCTCCAGAAAAAAGCTGACTAGGCGAAGTAGCCATATCTGCTAACTCAGAGTTTGATTGAGAGCCCCTGCCTTGATAAGTAAGGTGGAAGTGCAATTGAAGATAATGCATGCACACACACTCACACACTCATGTATCCATGTGTGCACACACGCATGCACAGATACACATGTGCGCACAAACACACATACACACACACACACACACACACACAGAGGTAAGAGGAGGAAACTCTTCTTTCCCCATGATTTAATGCATTTTGCCATATCTCTAGTTCATTGCTTGGGACTGGGGACATGGCCCACATGATAGACCGCCTACCACATGTTGTATGAGATGCTTCTCCTGGGGATGCACACAACACATACTCACCCCAGAAAAGGAACCCATGACAGACCAAAGTGATGATTGTACCAAGTCTACTTTGGGGAGCCACTGAGATTTTATTGGGGTTACTAACAGGAGTAAGGATGAGAGGTGACCTACAGGCATGACTCCAAGGGGCTGTGTCACTAAAATGCCCATCCCAACATAGTGACAACACAGGAAGCTGCATGCTTAGAGATCTCTGCACAACCTGCAGATAGCTGGACAGGTCTGAAAATCTCCTCTCTCAGCACTGCTTACAGAAGCTATAACCTGGGGGATAGGAGCTTGTGTTGTGGATGGGCCTGGTGCAGTTTGTATTTTGATGCTAATTCCATTCTCTTGAGAGGGTTTGTGGACAAGAAGTGAGTCACATACTCGGGTGACTTCTTGTGACCCAATCCCTAATGAATAAAGGAGCCAATCACTGGGCAGGTAGGAGGGACTTCCGGGTTGGCAAGGGGAAGAGGGGAGCAGGCAAGAGAGGGTCTTTTTGGACAGGGATAGTGTGAGGACAAGATGTAAAGACTAGTGTCTCCGGGTTTCAATGGCAGGTCCGTCAGGATTCTCCATCGGAGGATTTAGATTTAATAAGGCTTACAAGTTAGGATTTTAGTTGTTGCACCCAGCGATTGAGTCACCATCGTTTCTAAACTAAGTCTGTGTTGCGTTTTCCTTCACGTGGTAGTGACCTGCCAGTGGGAACCTAGCAAGTTGAGTAGAGAGATTGTCGAGTTCTGAGTTAGAGTCTCCACGAGATAAAACCAGGTCGGCCATTGTCCACCAGTGCATGGCCAGTCAGGCCACCAGGGCAGAAGCACAAGCGCGGGAATGTGCTGGTTCGTTTTTTGTTTTTGTTTTTTTGGTTTTTTTAATATTTCCCACCACAATCTTGTCTTAGTCAGTGTTCTATTGCTGTGAGGAAACACCATGACCACAGCAACTCTTATAAGGAAAACATTTCATTAGGGTTGACTTATAGTTCAGAGGTTTAGTCCATTGTCATCATGATGGCAGGCAGGCAGACATGGTGCTGGAGAAGGAGCTGCGAGTTCTACGTCTGGGTCCATAGGCAGCAGGAATAGAGATCCACTAGACCTGGCTTGGGCTTTTGAAAACCTAAAAGCCCACCGCCAATGATACACTTACTCCAACAAAGCCACACCTCCTGATCTTTTTGAATAGTGCCACTCCCTAATGACCAAATGCTCATATCTATGACCCTTTGGGACCCATTCTCATTCAAACCACCATAGCCCTAGTTAGGACTTTGTACACGTCAGCTCTCCCAGACATGTAAATTTTGTTCACTTCCTGAGTTTCCTGAGTTTCTCTCCCTTCCTCCTAGAAGGAGTGTTCCAGTTCGTGGGGAAACTGCTAAACAGCATTGTGCGAGCATGGGCACTTGAGTAAAGGTCCCTGAATCTCCTGCTGTTGTTTGGTTGTTTGGTTGGCCTTTGTTGGTTTGTTTTTTAATCCAGGCATGGTGGTATACACTTGTGACCCCAGAACTTGGGAGGTAGTAGACTAGAGGATCCCTGGAGCTCACTGGCCAGCCAGCCTAGTCTACTTGGCCAGATTAATGAGAGATGACCCCATCTCAAAATACAAGGTAGACAGCACCTGAGGAACAACAATTGAAGTTGTTTTCTGACTCTCATATACAGAGAGAGAGAGAGAGAGAGAGAGAGAGAGAGAGAGAGAGAGAGCCCACACCCCCAGCCTTGTCTCTGACCTCTCAGATAAGGGTGGTATTTCATAACAATGACCTCTCTCTCCCAGGAGGCAATCAACTTGCACAGCATCTAATCAAGTCATTTTCAACCTGTGGCTTGCAACAGCAGAAAAACCTTCTCCAGGGGTCACATATCAGATATCCTGCATATCAGATATTTACATTACAATTAATAACAGTAGCAAAATGAGAGTTATGAAGTACCAACAAAATAACTTCATGGTTGCTGGTTGCGGGGGGGGGGGGGGGGGTCAGCACAACAGGAGGAACTGTGTGAATAGGTCGCAGCACCAAGATCAAATCCAATCTCTCCTTTCAAAAGCCAGTAGAAGAATTACAGTCAGAGGGAGGAATTCCCCTGGGAGCCTCCTGATGATCCTCATGAATTACACTGCTTTGTGCAATCAAGCCCCAGCATACAAGAGCCTCCGCTAACCATATAAAAGAGACTTGGTGATATAAGGGGAGGTAAGGATGCAAGGATGCGCCCTCTTGAAAGAAAGCCTAGGAGACGGAAATGCCATTTAAAAAATAAGAGTCGCACCAGGATTTAATGAGGACAGATAAACACCTTTCAAAGGCAGGCCTAGTAGTGCCTACAGTCACTCCTCAGGCACCTGTGCTAACCGCAAGACCGTGCTAAGAGCACTTACTATCCTCATATCCCTAACCAACTGTAGGATAAACAGTTAGCCTTGGCCATAATACAGAGCAAATGGTCAAGTACAAGTATATAACCTCTAATCTCCCAGTCTGAGGGGTCACTTTCATTGTTTTGTATTTGCAAGTTTATTTTAGCAGTAGTAGAAGGGATTCTTAGCATAGCCTGTGTTTGAGAGTACAAAGATCTTCTACTAACTGGGTAAGTACTGGAGGGACAAGATAGAGCATTAACTTGAGGTCTAGATGGAACAAGATTTGACTGATAGTTCATTTATTCAGAAAGTGTGTGTTGGATGAGGCCTAACGATGAATGCTAGTGACCCACCCACTTGAGAGGCTGAGGCAAGTGGATTGAAAAGTCCAGGTCTAATGAACTAGAGTGAGTCAAAGCTAGCAACTCTGTACAACCTGTCTCAACAGTAAAAATAAATAAGGGCCAGCAGTGATAGAGAGCGTGCCTAGAATCCTCCAGTGAGGGGCTGGGGGCGTGGCTCAGTGGTAGAGCACCTGCCTAGCATGTGTGAAGCCAACCCTAGATTCCAATTCCTAGAACCACAAAGAGTTTTAAGACATGTGATATTGTGAGTTTAGAGCCAGCCTGAATTATGTGAGACACACCATTGGAAGGAAAGAAGGAAGGAAGGAAGGAAGGAAGGAAGGAAGGAAGGAAGGGAGGGAGGGAGGGAGGGAGGGAGGGAGGGAAGGAGGGAGGGAGGGAGGGAGGAAAAGGGAGGGAGGGAGGGAGGGAGGGAGGGAGGGAGGGAGGGAGGGAGGGAGGAAAGAAGGAAGGAAGGGAGGGAGGGAGGGAGGGGAAGGAGGAGAAAATATTTATCACATCTAAGACATCTCAAATCAAGGACCAAATTTACAACAACAACAACAAAAACAAAAACAATCTTTCTCCTTAGTCTATCTCAAACTTGCATTCTGTACAAGTTTCTGGGTCCTTCTCAGCTTGACCTCTCAAACCTCATAGGCTCTACCCACACCTCCTTATTCTTAATTTTATACTACCTCTTCAGCTCCTTCAGCTCCTTCCCCTAACTCCTCCATTGGGGACCCTGTGCTCAGTCCAGTGGTTGGCTGCAAGCATCCACCTCTGTATTTGTCAGGCTCTGGCAGAGCCTCTCAGGAGACAGCTATATCAGGCTCCTGTCAGAAAGCTCTTCTTGGCATCCGCAATAGTGTCTATGTTTGGTATCTGTATGGACATCACAGAACCACAAAGAGTTTTAAGACATGTGGTTCTTTATGGATCCCCAGGTACGGCAGTCTCTGGATGGCCTTTCCTTCAGTCTCTGCTCCACACTTTGTCTCTGTATTTCCTCCCTTGAGTATTTTGTTCCCACTTCTAAGAAGGACTGAAGCATCCATACTTTGGTCTTTCGTCTTGAGCTTCATGTAGTCTGTGAATTGTATCTTGGGTATTTCAAGCTTTTGGGCTTGTCTGTGAGTGCATACCATGTGTGTTCTTTTGTGACTGGGTTACCTCACCCAGGATGATATTTTCTAATTTCATTCATTTGCCTAAGAATTTCATGAATTCATTGTTTTTAATAGCTGAGTAGTATGCAATTGTGTAAATGTACCACATTTTCTCTCTCCATTTCTCTGTTAAAGGACATCTGGGTTTTTTCCAGCTTCTGGCTATTATAAATAAGGTTGCTATGAACATAGTGGAGCATATGTCCTTGTTATATGTTGGAGCATCTTTTGGGTATATGCCCAGGAGTGATATAGCTGGGTCCTCAGGTAGTACTATGTCTAATTTTCTGAGGAACCGCCAAGCTGATTTTTCACAGTGGTTGTACCAGCTTGCAGTCCCACCAACAATGGAAGAGTGTTCTCTTTCTCCACATCCTCACCAGCATCTGCTGTCACCTGAATTTTTGATCTTAGCCATTCTAATTGGTGTGAACTGGAATCTTAAGAAAATCTCACCCATTAGTTAGATTTGGTCCTGTTTTGAGACAAGATCTCCTTGTATATCCCAGGCTGGCCTCAGAGTAATAATCCTGAGGATGGGAAGATGGTTCAGTGAGCCAGGTATGGCTGTGAAGATGTGAGGACCCAGTATCCCCTTAAAAGCCAGAGGCAGGAGGATGTAATCCCATCACTGGGGTAGGGAATGAAGAAATGAACTCAGTGCCAAACCAGCATAGCAGATCTGTGATCAATGGTTAAGGGTACTTTGGCTCTCAAAGAGGACCCAAGTTCAGTTCCCAGCATCCTTTTATGTGGCTCACAACCACCTGTAACCCCAGCTCTGGGGATCTGAATTCTGTGGTCACTACACTCATACACACATATCCATAATAACTAACACACATATGCATAATTAGAAATTTTAAAAATTCTCTAAAATAATGATAATAAGGTACAGAGCAATTAAAGAAGACACCTGACATCAACTTCTGACCTCCACATGCACACAACATACACTCTTAAACACAGAAAATGCTGATAATATTAATTAACATTTTCTATAAGCAATATAGCAAGAATAATAATGAAAATTGGTTTGTTTTATAGATTTTTGTACAAATTTATCAACACAAAATGTATAAAGAGGGAATATAACATATTCAGACTTAGATTTTCGTGTATCCCTCTTGATTTTCAGAAACCCCAGGTGTACATGATGGCTTGTTCTACACAGGAGTGCGTAAACATCCACGACCCTAAAGATGTTCTCAGAATAGGAGCTTCATGGTCGCCATACAAGATCTCATGCTCTGATAAATGTTCTGATAAAAGAGAAGCTAAGAAGACAGTAGATTCCAAGTTCAGAAACCATATAAAACTGTGGAAGTACCACATAAAATACCACGATTCCCTTCCCTAGCAGTGATGTGCTTGTGAGAACACAGAAATCGGAGATAAGATTAAGTCAGGCCTTTGCTGCTGTGGAGCGGCGTGATGATTTACAAACCTCCTAATATCATGGGGTTCTTTATTCCTCTCCCTCTCCCTCCTTCTTTTCTGTTTCCTTCTCTTTGGTGTGTGTATGTGTGTGTGTGTGTGTGTGTGTGTGTGTGTTGATAGGACCTAGGCTCTTTGGGTGCTACTAGGAAATTTCTCTACCACTGATCCATACCCCCGGCCTCCTCCCATCTCTAAGTAAGTGTGCTACCACTGAACCAAGCATATAAACCTTGATATTTTGAGATAGGGTCTTACTATACAGCCCAGGCTAGTCTTGAACTCAAGATCCTATCCATCCCCTTCCAGAAACACTCTAGTACTGGGATCAGAGACATACTATCATCCTTCTTTAAAATGAGGAGTTGGGAACTGACCAAAGTATTTCAAAGACCTGTTGAATTTGATAATTCTGTATGTCTCGTTCTATGTCTACTGAGTCATGGGCCATCTCACTGTGGAATACTAGGCAGGATCCCAACTCCTCAGCCATGCTCCCCAGCCCTTCACTGAAGGCTTCTAGGCAGGATCTCTTACTATTGGAATTCTAGTCAGGTGCTCTACCACTGAGCCATGTAGCCAGCTCCTCACTAGAGGATTCTAGGCCATTGTTCTGCAATAGTGATTCCCAAGCTAGCCCATACAGCAAGCAATATCTCATGAGAAACCCTTCAAGTCCACAGCTTCTCTGGCATCCTTCTTGGTATCTATCATTCCAGCAATTTGAAGAGAAGTCTGGGAATGTTGTAGTTTCAGTGGTATTACATCAAACCTAGCTTTATAACCACTGAATAGAAATTTCATCTGCTATCATTATTTCCAATACATCTGCTACTTGCAGAATAATACTTTCCATTGGAAATATAGCTCCTACTTTATCATAATGGTTAAAGGCAATACAGGATTTCCCTTACACAGAGTCTTCTCTGTGGAACTTTCTTGGGATGCATCTATTGCTTATGTGTAGAAAATAATTCTATATAAGCTGTGCTTTAATGGCTGTATGATCACCATACCTTAATACCTTAATAAACTATTATCCTGAGCAAAAAACTTGCAATTTTTAGTTATATGTATGTGTACTGGCTGGTTTTGTGTGTCAACTTGACACAGGCTGGAGTTATCACAGAGAAAGGAGCTTCAGTTGGGGAAATGTCTCCACGAGACCCAGCTGCAAGGCATTTTCTCAATTAGTGATCAAGGGGGGAGGTCCCCTTGTGGGTGGTGCCATCCCTGGGCTGGTAATCTTGGTTCTATAAGAGAGCAGGCTGAGCAAGCCAGGAGAAGCAAGCCAGTAAAGAACACCCCTCCATGGCCTTTGCATCAGCTCCTGCTTCCTGGCCTGCTTGAGTTCCAATCCTGACTTCCTTTGGTGATGAACAGCAGTGTGGAAGTGTAAGCTGAACAAACCCTTTCCTCCCCAACTTGCTTCTTGGTCATGATGTTTGTGCAGGGATAGAAACCCTGACTAAGAGAGTATGACTGTGTGTGTGTTTATGCACACATGTATGCAGTATCTGCAGAGACCAGAAAGGGAAGTCAGATCCTTTGGGACTGGTGTTGCTGGTGATTGTGAAGCACCTGGTAAAAAGGTCAGTTCGTATGGGACCTTCGGAAAATTCCACAAGACCCCTCCCCTCCTGGAAGAGACAGGTCATGGAGCACTTAGGCACCCCTCCCTTCCAGAAGGCAGAGGCTAATTATATTCCTCAGACTATAGGGGTTGGAGGGAACAGATCATAGGCCACCTGTAGGTAGAGGAGGCCCAGAGCATTCCACAGAGTGGACTGACCATTGGCCACCTACAGACAAGGGAAGTCCTTGCCACCACATTTCCTAAGGACCAATCAGTTTAAACGTCACATTGTTCTGCCAATCACTTTGTGTGTAGTGGCTGTTGCTCTATTCTACCCCTGAAAACTGTATAAAAACTCACCGAACGGGTCACCAGGGATTGCGGCATCACATTTGGGTGTAGGATAACCTCAGTGCTCTGGAATAATAAATTCTTTTGCTTTTGCATGGATCCCTGGCTCTGCGTTGTTCACTAAGGGCAGGGGATGGGGGATGGTTCCTGGTGGTCCTGGCTCACCAGAGTCTTCTTACATTGGCATGAGTTCTAAAATCTGATGTGAGGTCCTCTGGAAGATCAGTATGCACTCTTAACTGCCACGTCATCTTTTCAGCCCTCCAAATCTTTTTTTTTTTTTTAATATAAACTCAGAGTGGCTTTTTTGGTAATGTACATTAGTAATCAGTCAAAATATTCTTTCATGTATAAATATTTGTAGCCATACCTGGGCACATACCTGCATTGTTCAGTAATATATATTAGATTCTTTTCTTGTTGCTATGACAAAATATCTAACAACTGTAAGTCAAAGAAGGACTTACCTTGGCTCACCATCAGGAAGTTTGAGCAGGAAATGCTGGTCCTTGGCTCAGCTCCTCCTTTTTAATCAGCCTAGGACCTCAGTCTAGGGAATGGTGCCACCCACATTCAGAGTATGTCTCACCATTTCAACTAACCCAGAGTAGAAACACCCTCATAGTCATGCTCAGAGGGTGTCTCCTGGATGTTTCTAAGTCCCACCAAGTTGATCATCAATATTAACCATCCCAGCATGTCTGAGTAAGATCCTCACATCTGCAGCTAGCTTCCAGAAAACACCAGGAAATTCCCCACACACTCAATCTCCCATCTTGCTCCCATTCGCTCTCATTCTCTTTAACACTTGAGGAAATTTAAAAAGAGCCAATAGGTGTATAGTACATCAAAGTCCCCCAAGGAAGATATTTGAATATTTCCCATCTATTTTCTTCTCCTGCTCTTTATGTTTCTCACTGAGAAGAAAGGTAACACTTACACTCATGTCAACACAAAAGGCCTCTCTGTCTGAGCATATCCCCCATTAAAGCACTCAGAGATTCAATGTCAAGGTATGTATTATACATACATTTTTTTTTTCACCTGGGCCATTATCAGCATTCTTACAACACCATTATTCCTCAGCCCAGCTAATGTTCCTGTCAGAAATTTAGCAACAAGCATGGAAAAATGTCAAACAGTAGGAAAGAAACCTAACTGTTCTTTCCAATCTCGAAGAGGTGGGGGCTGGGGGCAGGGAGAACCAGACTGTCTTTGATGGAAACTCACAACCATTCCAGGATGCAATCCAATGGGATCCTGAGGACAGAGCAGCGGAATCTCTTATTAACACACACCTGAGTCCTGTTCTGAATAATTTCTCTCTCTCTCTCTTTTTCCCTCTTGCCAATACACTTAATAAAAATGGGACCTGAGTTGTTACCGGTGTGCCTTCTTCCCAGGAGGTATCCAGCTTAGAAGGAGAAGGAAATCACCTGCAAGACTCACCCAGCCCAGGCTGCAGAGTTCTGTGATAAGATTTAAGGGGCAGTAAAAGCCTCCTCTGGAGAAAAGTATTTTTCCAAGCTGCTTACCAAGGTGCCTAGAATTACAACCCTTCTGCTGTTAAGACATTGAGAGCCTCCATTAAAATGCAAATATAGGAGGTGAGTTACTTTATCAAAGTATCGCACAGTAGCTTGAATCGGTTTATGGCTTAATCCCCAAATCCAAAACCTGGTGAGACACAGGATCATAGCCTCAGGTGAGAGCAAAGGTGGTACTAAAGTTTAGAGTTGGAGACCACTCTGGGCCACACAGAGGTCCTCTCTCTGTGTGATGATTCAAATAAAATAGCCCCCTTAGGCCCACAGGGAGTGGCACTGTTAGGAGGTATGGCCTTGAGAAAATGTATCCCTGGGGCTGGGCTCTGGGGTCTCAGGCGCTCACGTGTCTCACTTGATACCCAGTGTCTCACTCTCTTTCTGCTACCTGCCGATCTGGATATAGAATTACCCTCTCCAGTACCATATCTGCCTTCGTGCCACAATGCTTTCTGCCTTGATGGTAATGAAGTAGACCTCCAAACTGTAAGCCAGCTCCAGTGAAATGTTGTCCTTTATAAGAGTTGTTCTGGTCATGGTGTCTCTTCTCAGCGATAGAAAACTGACTAAGGCACTGCCTAGTTGCTGTGATCGAAATACCTGACAGAAGGTAATAAATGAAGGATTTATTTGGACCCATAGTCTCAGAAGGGTCAGTTCATCCTGATGAGGAGGGTGTGGTATCAAGGGCCTCCATGGTGTCAGGGGTGTGAAACTGAGAAGTCTTACCTCCTCGTATCCTGTACTCTGGAAGCAGAGTACAGACAGGGAGCTAGCTAACCCACCCCCAGTGTGGTTCTCCCTCCTAAAGGTTCTCTAGCCTACTGAAACAGCAGCGCCAGCTGGGGACCAAAAGTCCCAATGAATCAGATGGAAGGGACCCTTTCACATCCAAACTGTAACACTGTAGAAAAAGAGACAAGGGGGGGGGGAGAAGGAGGAGGCTCACTGCAGAGATGGCTGAGCAGTTAAGAGTGAGTGCTTGCTGCTCTTCCACAGAGAACCTAAGTTCAATCTCAGCATCTACATCCGATGAGTAACTTCAGCATCTGCAACTTCAGCTCCAGGAGATCCAACAACATCTTCTAGCCTCTCTCTCTCTCTCTCTCTCTCTCTCTCACACACACACACACACACACACACACACACACACATACACACACAGTCTGTTTTCAAAGAGTGCATACAAGCTCTGCTCAACAGCTCTGGCTAAGCAACAATGGCCTTGAACTTCAAAGATAATGTCAAAGAAACATTAACATACTAATGGATTATCTTCCTCCTGCTGGAAGAACGTCTCCTGTGGATTACTTCTCAATTTTTTTCCTTTGTCTGGGCCTGTTTAGCACTCTTCCTCGCTCCTAGACTGTTTCAAAGGAAGCAGTATCGTTCCTGTGGTAGACATTTGTTAGCAATCTCCAGTATTGCCATCCCAGTTCTGGATGCTGGAAGGAGGAAGCAGTTTGCAGAAGGGTAAGAAAGGTGAGCCCCCAGCCTGTTAACTGTTTTCTAAATCACAATGGTAAATGTGTGTGATGGTGGTACAGATTTTCTGTTTTGTTTTTATGAAATGGCTTTTTAAGTGTGTGTGTGTGTGTGTGTGTGTGTGTGTGTGTGTGTATGTGTGTGTATGTGTGTGTGTATGTGTGTGTGTGTATGTGTGTATGTGTGTGTGTGTATGTGTGTGTATGTGTGTGTGTATGTGTGTGTGTGTATGTGTGTGTGTGTGTGTATGTGTGTGTGTGTGTGTATGTGTGTGTGTGTGTATGTGTGTGTATGTGTGTGTGTATGTGTGTGTGTGTATGTGTGTATGTGTGTGTGTATGTGTGTGTATGTGTGTGTGTGTATGTGTGTGTGTGTGTGTATGTGTGTGTGTGTGTGTATGTGTGTGTGTGTGTGTGTGTGTATGTGTGTGTGTGTGTGTGTGTGTGTGTGTGTGTGTAGGGTGGGGCAGCATCTAAAGGTGCTCAGCTCTCTCCTCCCACCATATGGATTCCAAAGATGGCGTCACACCACTACATTTGCACGGCAAACAACTTCACCCCTTTAAGATTTTCTAAAAACTGAGACAAGACCATAATACTATGTAGCCTAGGATGGCCCAGAACTGGTAGCAATCCCATCCCCCTCTTCTGCCTCTCAGTAACTAGGATTAAAGTCATGCACCACTGTGGTAGATTTCTTATTCAATTCATTTTATGTTTGATTTCCAATTCCTTTAACCTAATATCTGACGTTGCTACGTTTTAAAGCCATCTTCCTGCATCACTCACACACGATCCTATACCCTTCTGAAACCTTGCCCAGTCTTCTGTTATCTCCTTTTTCTAGATGACTTCACACTTACTATGCACAGCACGTAATCCCCATCTTACAACACACTACCCTGTTCGCTAATTATTGGAATCACTCAATTTGGCCCCTTGAATCTACGCTAATTATCGTATGCTAATATACGAAATCACGCCTTGCCCCAGCTCTTCACATGTGTGCCTTCACTCTCCTCTCCAGCTCGACCAGCAATTCCTATAAGCCAATCCTATATTTCTCTCTCACCTTTAAGGGGGAAGACTGAGATGTTGGACACAGGACTGACATTGGCTAAGTCCTTAAACCTTCCCTTTTAGGACACCACCAATCTCGTGCTTTGGAGAACAGAGTGGAAATGGAAGAACACTTTAGAAGTTAAACTGATCTATATATAAATCTTCAAGTAAGGTAGTCCAGCCGTTCCCTCAGTACAGTGTTTGCTCTCCACGATAGAATGTTGACATGTATTAGAAAGGTCTCCAAAATCCTTCTAAGAGATTGTCTAGCATATTCAAGACTAAACACCATAACTTCAGGGCTGGAGATGTGGCCTGGTTGGTGCAGTACTTGCCAAGTATGCATGAGTCCCTTGATTCCCTCCCCAGAACTATAGAAACAGCCGGGTGCCTCACACCATGAGTCCCAGAACTCAGGAGGTAAAGACGAGAAGATCGGAAGTCTGAGGCCATTGTTGGCTATTGTCTTACTTAGGGTTTCTATTGCTGTGATGAAGCACCATAACCAAAAAGCAAGTTGGAAGAAGAAAGGGTTTATTTAGCTTACACTTCCACATTGCTGTTCATCACTGAAGGAAGTCGGGACAGAAACTCGGAGGCAGGAGCTGATGCAGAGGCCATGGAGAAGTGCTGCATACTGGCTTGCTCCTCATGACTTGCTCAGCCTGCTTTCTTATAGAACCCAGGACCACCAGCCCAGGGATGGCATCACCCATAAATGTGCTGGGCCCTGCCCTATTGATCACTAATTGAGAAAATGCCTAATAGCTAGATCTCGTGGTGGCGTTTCCTCAATGGAGGCTTCTTCCTCTCTGATGATTCTGGTTTGTGTCAAGTTGACACACAAAACCAGCTAATACAGCTATATAGTCAGTTCAAAGCCAGTCTGGGATCCATAAAGACACAACTTCAACCAAATCTAGATAGTTTGGGGATCAGTGAAGAGGTTCAGTCTATTATCATCATAGCAAGAAGCATGGCAGCATCCAGGCAGACATGGTGCTGGAGGAGCTGAGAGTTCTACATCTTGATCAGCAGTCAGCAAAAGGAGACTATGTACCACTCTGGGTATAGTGTGGGCATATACGAGACATCAAAGCCTACCTCCACTGTGACACACTTCCTTCAACAAGACCCACCTACTCCAATAAGGTCGCACCTCCTAATAGTGTCACTTCCTATGCAAAGCATTCAAGTACATGAGTCTATGAGGCCCATTGCTATTCTAACCACCACAATTTTGTTATAACAGCACAAAGGACAAAACTACCATAGCTTCATCAATCCTTCCACCTAACCAGTCTTAGAGGGAAGGGGTCCACTGGCCATTGTTCTCCAGCCCACAGACTGCCTTCTTTATAATCTTAAACCATGGAGACCTGACCTCTACAAATGGAATATCTCAGCTCCTTTGCCATTTGGTTTCTAATGAGTTCCCTCCAAAGACGGGCAGTGACAGAAGATTCTGGAAGTCATAACAACCAGATCATCCCTTCCCCTTTCTTCCCCCTCCTTCCCCCAGGTGCTGCCCTCTCTCTGCCTTCTGCAGTTTCTCATCAGAGCTGAGCATCTGGCCCCCACCAGGTGAGACAACTCTTAGGATCTGATTACTCCCTCTCCTTCTCAATAGGTTGCTCCAGCCCTGCTGTGTGTGGGCAGAAGCAGTAGATTGCCTCTGTTGCTTATCTGAGATGAATCACCAGCCCTCTTGGCTTTTCAGCTCTGCCCATATTTGACAGCTAGTTCCCTGTACTTGACTATCTTCCACTGAGCTAGCTGGTGTGAGCTCTTGTACCATCCCCAGCTTCCTCCCAACATACACACACACACACATACACACACACACACTGGTCTCTAATGGATAGACACTGATGATACACCCCCTTCTTTCTGCACCTCACATCCTAGTCTTTCAGAATTCTATTCACGCTGGGATTATCCAAGTGGATATTAACAAAGCCTCTTGTTTAAAAGTTAAACAGAAAAGCAATTCTCAATGATGCAGTAAACAAAGCTGAAATAAAGTTAAAGCACAAAGCAACAGCATAATAAATTGGTTCAAATGTTGTTCGTCTTTTTTCTTTTTGATAAAACTGCTAACGTAAACAAGCAAACTGACAGATATAATTAAGGGAATACTTTTAATTAGAAATGTGAAAGGAGATAAGACCATTTATAGAAAATATGTTTTTCACCCAACTCCAAAGAGAGAGTTGCATGTACTTGTAAACAAATATATTGAAATCCTCAGTGAAATAAATAATTCCTAGAAAGGTACAGATTATTAAAAAGAATCTAGGAAATATAATTCTAAAAGGAATAATTGTCAAGAAGTTGAGAAATTTATTCAATAACAACTCAAAAATGCAGTTGGTCTCAATATTTCCACCAGAATAATGTTGAGATTTTAAAGAAATCTGAACCAGATGGGGTTGGGGGTTAGGGGAGTTAACAATAGTAGCAGACATCTGTAATATCAGTACTCAGGAGGCTGAGACAGGAGGCAGCCAAAGGAGGAGAGCCTAAGGCTAGCCTGGGCTACAATAATGAGATTCTGTCAAGGGGGTGAGAAGAGAGAGAGAGAGAGAGAGAGAGAGAGAGAGAGATTGAATATTGTACAAAATATTTGTGGTGGTCAATGTTGATTGTCTGTCACCTTGGAAGTAAACTTTCAGTCTATGAGGGAGTATCTAGGTTGGGTGAAATGAATAGAGAATACACTCCCAGAATGAAGGCTGTGGCATCATTTCCAGCTCAGGTCCTGAACTGAAAATAAAAAGCAGAGAGAGGGGGAACTGAGCATCGGCATCCATCTCTCTCTGCTTCCTAACTGTGAGTACAGTGTGATCAGCTGCCTCCTGCTCCTGCTCCTGCCACCATGCTTCCTCTGCCATGTTGGACTGTGCACCCGCAGACTGTGAGCCACAATAAATCCTTTCTTCCTGTAGTTGCTTCTTCTCAGGTATCTTGTCACAGCACCAAGAAACCATCTAACAGGTTATACGTAACAGTGTGAAAAGGAAGTTGAGTGCTTTGTGTGTGTTAGGCAAGGATGACGGAGATAGGACAGGTGGAAAGAAAATCAGAGGTGCGTGTTCTTATAAACACGGACAGAAAAAGATGAAAGAAACCATCCAAAAGGAGCGTGGGCTGCTGTAATATTGCAGATCTTTATAACAATGGATTTTCCTATGTGGTTGTTTTGATGCGCTGTTAACAATTTTCCTGCGGGCCTGATCTGGGGCACAAGTCCCTTCCGCTCGACTCGAGCCCCGGGCTACCTTGCCAGCAGAGTCTTGCCCAACACCCGCAAGGGCCCACACGGGACTCCCCAAGGGATCCTAAGACCTCTGGTGAGTGGAACACAGCGCCTGCCCCAATCCAATCGCGCAGAACCTGAGACTGAGGTACATAGAGAAGCAGGCTACCCGGGCCTGATCTGGGGCACAAGTCCCTTCCGCTCGACTCGAGCCCCGGGCTACCTTGCCAGCAGAGTCTTGCCCAACACCCGCAAGGGCCCACACGGGACTCCCCACGGGATCCTAAGACCTCTAGTGAGTGGAACACAGCGCCTGCCCCAATCCAATCGCGCGGAACCTGAGACTGCGGTACATAGGGAAGCAGGCTACCTGGGCCTGATCTGGGGCACAAGTCCCTTCAACTCCACTCGAGCCCCGGGCTACCTTGCCAGCAGAGTCTTGCCCAACACCCGCAAGGGCCCACACGGGACTCCCCACGGGATCCTAAGACCTCTGGTGAGTGGAACATAGCGCCTGCCCCAATCCAATCGCGCGGAACCTGAGACTGCAGTACATAGGGAAGCAGGCTACCCGGGCTTGATCTGGGGCACAAACCCCTTCCGCTCCACTCGAGCCCCGGGCTACCTTGTCAGCGGAGTCGCCTGACACCCGCAAGGGCCCACACAGGATTCCACACGAGATCCTAAGACCTCTAGTGAGTGGAACACAACTTCTGCCAGGAGTCTGGTTCGAACACCAGATATCTGGGTACCTGCCTTGCAAGAAGAGAGCTTGCCTGCAGAGAATACTCTGCCCACTGAAACTAAGGAGAGTGCTACCCTCCAGGTCTGCTCATAGAGGCTAACAGAGTCACCTGAAGAACAAGTTCTTAACAGTGACAACTAAAACAGCTAGCTTCAGAGATTACCAGATGGCGAAAGGCAAACGTAAGAATCCTACTAACAGAAATCAAGACCACTCACCATCATCAGAACGCAGCACTCCCACCCCACCTAGTCCTGGGCACCCCAACACAACTGAAAATCTAGACCCAGATTTAAAAACATTTCTCATGATGATGATAGAGGACATCAAGAAGGACTTTCATAAGTCACTTAAAGAATTACAGGAGAGCACTGCTAAAGAGTTACAGGCCCTTAAAGAAAAGCAGGAAAACACAGCCAAACAGGTAGAAATCATTAAAGAAAAACAGGAAAACACATCCAAACAGGTGATGGAAATGAACAAAACCATACTAGAACTAAAAGGGGAAGTGGACACAATAAAGAAAACCCAAAGCGAGGCAACGCTGGAGATAGAAACCCTAGGAAAGAGATCTGGAACCATAGATGCGAGCATCAGCAACAGAATACAAGAAATGGAAGAGAGAATCTCAGGTGCAGAAGATTCCATAGAGAACATTGACACAACAGTCAAAGAAAATACAAAATGCAAAAGGATCCTAACTCAAAACATCCAGGTAATCCAGGACACAATGAGAAGACCAAACCTACGGATAATAGGAATTGATGAGAATGAAGATTTTCAACTTAAAGGGCCAGCTAATATCTTCAACAAAATAATAGAAGAAAACTTCCCAAACATAAAAAAAGAGATGCCCATGATCATACAAGAAGCCTACAGAACTCCAAATAGACTGGACCAGAAAAGAAATTCCTCCCGACACATAATAATCAGAACAACAAATGCACTAAATAAAGATAGAATATTAAAAGCAGTAAGGGAGAAAGGTCAAGTAACATATAAAGGAAGGCCTATCAGAATTACACCAGACTTTTCACCAGAGACTATGAAAGCCAGAAGAGCCTGGACAGATGTTATACAGACACTAAGAGAACACAAATGCCAGCCCAGGCTACTATACCCGGCCAAACTCTCAATTACCATAGATGGAGAAACCAAAGTATTCCACGACAAAAACAAATTCACACAATATCTTTCCACGAATCCAGCCCTTCAAAGGATAATAACAGAAAAGAAGCAATACAAGGACGGTAATCATGCCCTAGAACAGCCAAGAAAGTAATCATTCAACAAACCAAAAAGAAGACAGCCACAAGAACAGAATGCCAACTCTAACAACAAAAATAAAAGGAAGCAACAATTACTTTTCCTTAATATCTCTTAATATCAATGGACTCAATTCCCCAATAAAAAGACATAGACTAACAGACTGGCTACACAAACAGGACCCAACATTCTGCTGCTTACAGGAAACCCATCTCAGGGAAAAAGACAGACACTACCTCAGAGTGAAAGGCTGGAAAACAATTTTCCAAGCAAATGGACTGAAGAAACAAGCTGGAGTAGCCATTTTAATATCGGATAACATCGACTTCCAACCCAAAGTTATCAAAAAAGACAAGGAGGGACACTTCATACTCATCAAAGGTAAAATCCTCCAAGAGGAACTCTCAATTCTGAATATCTACGCACCAAATGCAAGGGCAGCCACATTCATTAGAGACACTTTAGTAAAGCTCAAAGCATACATTGCACCTCACACAATAATAGTGGGAGACTTCAACACACCACTTTCTTCAAAGGACAGATCGTGGAAACAGAAACTAAACAGGGACACAGTGAAACTAACAGAAGTTATGAAACAAATGGACCTGACAGATATCTACAGAACATTTTATCCTAAAACAAAAGGATATACCTTCTTCTCAGCACCTCACGGGACCTTCTCCAAAATTGACCATATAATTGGTCACAAAACAGGCCTCAATAGATACAAAAATATTGAAATTGTCCCATGTATCCTATCAGACCACAATGGCCTAAGACTGATCTTCAATAACAACATAAATAATGGAAAGCCAACATTCACGTGGAAACTGAATAACACTCTTCTCAATGATACCTTGGTCAAGGAAGGAATAAAGAAAGAAATTAAAGACTTTTTAGAGTTTAATGAAAATGAAGCCACAACGTACCCAAACCTATGGGACACAATGAAAGCATTTCTAAGAGGGAAACTCATAGCTCTGAGTGCCTCCAAGAAGAAACGGGAGACAGCACATCCTAGTAGCTTGACAACACATCTAAAAGCCCTAGAAAAAAAGGAAGCAAATTCACCCAAGAGGAGTAGACGGCAGGAAATAATCAAACTCAGGGGTGAAATCAACCAAGTGGAAACAAGAAGAACTATTCAAAGAATTAACCAAACGAGGAGTTGGTTCTTTGAGAAAATCAACAAGATAGATAAACCCTTAGCTAGACTCACTAAAGGGCACAGGGACAAAATCCTAATTAACAAAATCAGAAATGAAAAGGGAGACATAACAACAGATCCTGAAGAAATCCAAAACACCATCAGATCCTTCTACAAAAGGCTATACCCAACAAAACTGGAAAACCTGGACGAAATGGACAAATTTCTGGACAGATACCAGGTACCAAAGTTGAATCAGGATCAAGTTGATCATCTAAACAGTCCCATATCACCTAAAGAAATAGAAGCAGTTATTAATAGTCTCCCAACCAAAAAAGAGCCCAGGACCAGATGGGATTAGTGCAGAGTTCTATCAGACCTTCAAAGAAGATCTAATTCCAGTTCTGCACAAACTATTTCACAAAATAGAAGTAGAAGGTACTCTACCCAACTCATTTTATGAAGCCACTATTACTCTGATACCTAAACCACAGAAAGACCCAACAAAGATAGAGAACTTCAGACCAATTTCTCTTATGAATATCGATGCAAAAATCCTCAATAAAATTCTCGCTAACCGAATCCAAGAACACATTAAAGCAATCATCCATCCTGACCAAGTAGGTTTTATTCCAGGGATGCAGGGATGGTTTAATATACGAAAATCCATCAATGTAATCCATTATATAAACAAACTCAAAGACAAAAACCACATGATCATCTCGTTAAATGCAGAAAAGGCATTTGACAAGATCCAACACCCATTCATGATAAAAGTGTTGGAAAGATCAGGAATTCAAGGCCCATACCTAAACATGATAAAAGCAATCTACAGCAAACCAGTAGCCAACATCAAAGTAAATGGAGAGAAGCTGGAAGCAATCCCACTAAAATCAGGGACTAGACAAGGCTGCCCACTTTCTCCCTACCTTTTCAACATAGTACTTGAAGTATTAGCCAGAGCAATTCGACAACAAAAGGAGATCAAGGGGATACAAATTGGAAAAGAGGAAGTCAAAATATCACTTTTTGCAGATGATATGATAGTATATATAAGTGACCCTAAAAATTCTACCAGAGAACTCCTAAACCTGATAAATAGCTTCGGTGAAGTAGCTGGATATAAAATAAACTCAAACAAGTCAATGGCCTTTCTCTATACAAAGAATAAACAGGCTGAGAAAGAAATTAGGGAAACAACACCCTTCTCAATAGTCACAAATAATATAAAATATCTTGGCGTGACTCTAACTAAGGAAGTGAAAGATCTGTATGATAAAAACTTCAAATCTCTGAAGAAAGAAATTAAGGAAGATCTCAGAAGATGGAAAGATCTCCCATGCTCATGGATTGGCAGGATCAACATTGTAAAAATGGCTATCTTGCCAAAAGCAATCTACAGATTCAATGCAATCCCCATCAAAATTCCAACTCAATTCTTCAACGAATTGGAAGGAGCAATTTGCAAATTTGTCTGGAATAACAAAAAACCTAGGATAGCGAAAAGTCTTCTCAAGGATAAAAGAACTTCTGGCGGAATCACCATGCCAGACCTAAAGCTTTACTACAGAGCAATTGTGATAAAAACTGCATGGTACTGGTATAGAAACAGACAAGTAGACCAATGGAATAGAATTGAAGACCCAGAAATGAACCCACACACCTATGGTCACTTGATCTTCGACAAGGGAGCTAAAACCATCCATTGGAAGAAAGACAGCATTTTCAACAATTGGTGCTGGCACAACTGGTTGTTATCGTGTAGAAGAATGCGAATCGATCCATACTTATCTCCTTGTACTAAGGTCAAATCTAAGTGGATCAAGGAACTTCACATAAAACCAGAGACACTGAAACTTATAGAGGAGAAAGTGGGGAAAAGCCTTGAAGATATGGGCACAGGGGAAAAATTCCTGAACAGAACAGCAATGGCTTGTGCTGTAAGATCGAGAATTGATAAATGGGACCTAATGAAACTCCAAAGTTTCTGCAAGGCAAAAGACACCGTCAATAAGACAAAAAGACCACCAACAGATTGGGAAAGGATCTTTACCTATCCTAAATCAGATAAGGGACTAATATCCAACATATATAAAGAACTCAAGAAGGTGGACTTCAGAAAATCAAATAACCCCATTAAAAAATGGGGCTCAGCATTGGACTTGCAAACTTTATATGCCCCAGTACAGGGGAACACCAGGGCCAAAAAGGGGGAGTGGGTGGGCAGGGGAGTGGGGGTGGGTGGATATGGGGGACTTTTGGTACAGCATTGGAAATGTAAATGAGCTAAATACCTAATAAAAAATGGAAAAAAGAAAAAAAAAATGGGGCTCAGAACTGAACAAAGAATTCTCACCTGAGGAATACCGAATGGCAGAGAAGCACCTGAAAAAATGTTCAACATCCTTAACCATCAGGGAAATGCAAATCAAAACAACCCTGAGATTCCACCTCACACCAGTCAGAATGGCTAAGATCAAAAATTCAGGTGACAGCAGATGCTGGCGTGGATGTGGAGAAAGAGGAACACTCCTCCATTGTTGGTGGGAGTGCAGGCTTGTACAACCACTCTGGAAATCAGTCTGGCGGTTCCTCAGAAAATTGGACATAGTACTACCGGAGGATCCAGCAATACCTCTCCTGGGCATATATCCAGAAGATGCCCCAACTGGTAAGAAGGACACATGCTCCACTATGTTCATAGCAGCCTTATTTATAATAGCCAGAAGCTGGAAAGAACCTAGATGCCCCTCAACAGAGGAATGGATACAGAAAATGTGGTACATCTACACAATGGAGTACTACTCAGCTATTAAAAAGAATGAATTTATGAAATTCCTAGCCAAATGGATGGACCTGGAGGGCATCATCCTGAGTGAGGTAACACATTCACAAAGAAACTCACACAATATGTACTCACTGATAAGTGGATATTAGCCCCAAACCTAGGATACCCAAGATATAAGATATAATTTGCTAAACACATGAAACTCAAGAAGAATGAAGACTGAAGTGTGGACACTATGCCCCTCCTTAGATTTGGGAACAAAACACCCATGGAAGGAGTTACAGAGACAAAATTTGGAGCTGAGATGAAAGGATGGACCATGTAGAGACTGCCATATCCAGGGATCCACCCCATAATCAGCATCCAAACGCTGACACCATTGCATACACTAGCAAGATTTTGCTGAAAGGACCCAGATAGAGCTCTCTCTTGTGAGACTATGCCGGGGCCTAGCAAACACAGAAGTGGATGCTCACAGTCAGCTAATGGATGGATCATAGGGCTCCCAATGGAGGAGCTAGAGAAAGTAGCCAAGGAGCTAAAGGGATCTGCAACCCTATAGGTGGAACAACATTATGAACTAAGCAGTACCCCGGAGCTCTTGACTCTAGCTGCATATATATCAAAAGATGGCCTAGTCGGCCATCACTGGAAAGAGAGGCTCATTGGACTTGCAAACTTTATATGCCCCAGTACAGGGGAACACCAGGGCCAAAAAGGGGGAGTGGGTGGGCAGGGGAGTGGGGGTGGGTGGATATGGGGGACTTTTGGTATAGCATTGGAAATGTAAATGAGCTAAATACCTAATAAAAAATGGAAAAAAAAAACAATTTTCCTGATATGTAACTTTTTAAAAGAAGGGGATGTGGCAATGTCTCACTACACTACCCAAACTGGTCTTGAACTTCTGGACTCAAGTGATCCTCCTTATTAAGCCTCCCAAGTAGCTAGGGCTATAAGTGCATGCCACTGTGCTCAGCTTGAGATATGATCACACTATAAAAGATAATGAAGCAGGGCTGGTAAGATGGCTCAGTAGGTAAAGGTGTTTATTCCTAATCCTGACAACCTGATTCGATCTTCAGGATCCCACAACGTAGAAGGAAAAAGTGGACTGTCACTCTTACAGTTATCTTCTAACCTACACAGACACACGCCCTGATACCTCTCACCCCCAAATAAATAAATGTAATAGATAGATAGATAGATAGATAGATAGATAGATAGATAGATAGGAAGGAAGGAAGGAAAGGTTGGAGAGTTGACTCAGTGGATGAAATGTTTGCCACAGAAACATGAGGGTCTGAATTCCATGTCTAGAACCCATAGTTTAAGTAAGTAAATGAGAAAATAAAGCCAAGCATGATCGTGTAAAGGCAGGCAGATAGACCCGAGTCTTACTGACCAGTCACTACTTGTCAAGTTTCGGGCAACTGAGAGACCCTGTATCAGAAGAACACGGTAAATGGCACCAAGAACAAAGGTAAGATTTGTCCTCTGCATGTGGACACGTTGTGCTTAAATTAATAGGAAATTTCTACTCCACTTTCGGTCAATTAAGTTCCAAATAAAAGACATAAAACCTTTATATTTATAAGAAGCTTTGACATACTAGAGCTGGGCAGAGATCAACACTCTAAACTATTATGTCCACTTCCCTGTCAGTAACCATGATAATCAATTACCATGTTCTGTCTGGGCCACTCTTACTCCAATGGGCCAGCCCTCATGGCCATGTTGTCATGATTCACCGACCCCTTGGCATCTTCTCCTCTCTTTGCATTCTCTCTCCCCTCTTTGTGGTCTATGCTCAAACCCCAAGCCCTGGGAACTGAAGCCCCTCCTACTTCTCTTCTGCTCAGCTGTAGGGTGTAGACATTTTTCTCAACCAATAGTTTTAAAGTAAGGAAAAAGATGCATAGCATCACTTCCTGTATGTGAGGATCCCCTTGTCCCTGGGGCAACCAGACCTTGTGGGCCAGTATCTAGCATTACAATACATAACAACAGACCCAACCTCAACAGAGAGAGAGACAGAGACAGAGACAGAGACAGAGACAGAGACAGAGACAGAGAGGCAGAGACACACACAACGGAGCATGAATAGACATCATCCTTAAGCAGGGACCACAGTCTCATATATGTGCTGCTGATATAAGCACATAGGTTAGGTTGAAAGACAGCACCGAGAACAGTCTATACCATATAAAAGTAAACAGCTACTTGACACAGCTGCTCTGTGTGACTAGAAATCAAAGCAAAGATATCCAGAGAAAACACTCACAACAGATGAAACAAAGTGTTTGTGTCGGTGACATATAAGCAACCAACAGGCATGAATACAAAACAGGTAAAGCTCCAATATATAAGCTGAGAGAGAACTTGACAATTCATGACAAAGGCAGAAACAGAAGGGCAGGGGTGGGGGGGGGAGAAGGGAGAGGGGAAAGGGGAGGGGGAGGGGAGAAGATATCAGTAAATTGACACATACAAAACTGTTCAATGTTAGCTGGGCTTGGTGGCACACACCTGGAATCCCAGATGTAAGCAGAGGGATCAAGAGTTCAAGGTAATCTTTGCCTGCTACACATCAAGTTCAAAGGCAATCTGCACTACAGAAGAGCCTGTCTAGGGAAAAGAAGCTTTTCTTGTGATCCAAGAAATGTCCATTCAAAGAGTGTTGTGACCCCTGACGCCAGGAGTATTTTACGAGGTGAAAGGTTTCTGCAGCATGAGGAGGAACTAGAGTGTGACTAGCAGTGTTTTATTGCACTTTACCTATTCATTTCATGTTGGGGGATACATTGTGGGGACTTGGCCCTGGTGGAGGTCAAGGGATAGCTTACAGGAGTCAGTTCTCTTCTTCTGCCGTGTGGGTCCCTGGGTTCAAAGTCAGGTCATCAGCTTTGGCAGCAGGCACCTTTACTAGCCAAGCCTTCCTGCTGGCACAGTTAGGAGCGGTTTAGAAGTTGTCTGGTGTTAAGAGTCTTGTGTAGAGGATGAAACTCACCTGTCCTTGAACTTGACATTTGGCTTGGGCTATCCTCCAACTCTTAGTCTTCCTTCCTTTGCACCCCAAAATGCTGAGATTGCAGCTATATAACCCCACACCTGGCACCCCTAAGGAATATTTGGAGATTAAAGAAATAATAAAGCTACATAGAGTATTATTTGCAAAATTATTCTGACAATCTGAATAAATATAGTTTAATTTCATAACAGTGGAATTAAGGATGAATTATAAATTATTATTTATATTTATAATAAAAATGACATTTTATTAAGTACTCTTACATCCATTGCTCCATTTTAAGCTCCATAAATATGATGAGATGGGTAGGAACCGCTGAGTCTCAAAAAAAAAAAAATTAAATGACTTGCAGAAAAACACAGTCAGTGGCTCTGAATGCCATTCCCATGCTCCAGGTTCTCTACATGTTAAAAGGGGTGGTTTTGAATATCTGTTCTGAGCCTCAGTTTCCTCATCTGCAAAATGGAGTTATCTACAGCACCCAAAGTATAGTTAATAGAGATCAAATGACGCTTTTAAAAGCTATGAAACTGGGTTGAGATGATTGCTCAGTTGGTAACGTGCTAGCCGTGCAAGCATGAGGACCAGAGTTCTAGCCCAAGAGTCTACATTAAAAATGCTAGGCATCTCCAGCCTTAACATTAGAGGAGGTGAACAGTCTTACTGCAACTTGATATGCCATGGCCCTGTTATACCCATGGGAGGCCTGCTCATTTCTGAAGAGAAACAAGGGAGAAGTGGATGGGGGGGGGAGAGGAGGGGGAGGAAGAGAGAGACTGGAGAAGGAAACTACAGCCAGGGTGTAAAGTAAATAGGTTGGATGTTACATACATACATACATACATACATACATACATACATACATACTACATACTACATACTACATACAGCAGGGCATGATGATGTACATTCATAATCCAAGCACTTGAGAGGCAGAAAAAAGTAGATCTCTGAGGCTAGCTGAGCAACCAGCTTCACTTATGTGGCAAGGTCCAGAAAGAGACCATGTCTCAAAATGTAAGGCAGATAACACCTGAGGAATGACACCTAAGGTTGTCTCCTGGCCTCTATGTATGTACATAACTCTACACACATACTCATGTACACACACATGCACACACACTTAGAAAACAAGAGCTATGAAGTTTTTACCAATTTTTATGTGGCATACAGCCAGCCTTGGGTATATCATTAAGGAAAATGATGATACAGCCAAACCAAATCCCAGCACGTGTATGGCTGAGACAGGGGATTGCCAATTGGATGCCACCAAGCAAATGACAGCATGAGAAAAGTTAAGAGTAATGAATGGTGCATGATCAAGTTCCAGAACTTGAAAAGGTAAACCAGGAGGTCTATAGTTCAAGGCCAGCTTGAGCTAAAGAGTGAAACAGTGTCTCAAGAAGAAGCAAGAGAAGAAGAAAAAGGAGAGGAAGATGAGGAGGAAGCTGTGAGGAGAGAAGAAGGAAGAAGAGGACAAGAGTAATTAAAAGCACTGGACCCTTCCTGAGTGTGTGCACTGCCATCCTGTAATCTGGAGCCTGAGTGGAATGGAAACAGAAGCAAGAAAACACCTACATGCATTTACTCTCTGTGTTTCCTGGTTACCATGCAGGGAGCAGCTGCCATACATGTTTGTAACTGCCAGGAGGTTTTTGTTTTGGGGGGTTTGTTTTTTCCAGACCCAAAGCAACAATGGGGGTCAGGGAAAGGGCAGCTGGCCATGGACTGAGACCCGGGACCTCTATAGCCATGAGCCAAGAAACATCCTTCCTCTTCTGCATTGTTTTCTTGGGTATTTTGCCACACTGGCAAAATGCAAACCATCACTGGCCTCCTTCACATCCTCCCTCCCAAGAATCAGTGAGGCTTCATATTCTCCACCAGCTCCAACATCAGAGTTTGGGAAGTCACTCCAGGCTCAGCCCCTGGTGTGGGAAGAATAAGTCGAAAATACATACAGCTAAGAAAGCCGGAAATGCAGCCAGCCCAAGTGGAATGAGAAACTCGAGCAACCACCTACATGACTCAGAAACGTGCAGGACTGGCGTGTCCAGTGAAGGGCAGAAGTGCTGAAGAGGAATAGTGAGAGATGACACACAACGTGGCATGTCTGAAGCCTGCTGAATCATATGTCCAGATATGTGTTCCTGCTGACCTGTCAAACAGACATCTCAGACTTAAATATGTCAAATGCTGGGTTGAGGGTACTTGCCCTAATGTACTTTCTACCTGTCTTCCCTGTCAGGTAAGCGGTTGCCCATCCTTCCAAGCTGTCATAATCCTGCCTTCCTGTCTTCTCCCTCCTCCTCTTCTTTCTCTTTGAGACCGTGTTCCAATATAAAGAAACAGAACTGATAGAATGAATATATACACCAAAGAAGATTTACTGGACCAGCTTATACAGTGGAGGCTGAGTGTTCCAACCGTGGCTGTCTACACACTGGAAAGGCTGAGAACCCGATAGCCGTTCAGTCCATAAAGCTGGGGGTAGTAACATTTCCAATCTGGTGCTGAAGGTCTGGAGGATCACTGTAGAACTACTGGTCTTCAGTCTACACTGAGAGGCTGAAGAAGCTGGGGTCCCAGGTCTCAGTAGGACAGATTCCCTGAAAGAAGGGCAGGATAAAAAGCTATATTGCTTTCCCTACTGGCTTCCCACCCCGTTTCAAAAAAAAAAAAAAAATACAGAAGGGCTAGAGAAATGGCTCAGTCAGTAAAGTGCTCAGCTTGTGAACACAAAGATATGAGTGTGACCTTCAGAAGTCATATTTTAAAAGGGTACAAGCCCTGTGGCTTGTGATTATAACATTAGTGTTGGAAGCTGGAGACAGATAGATCCTTAGTGCTCACTGCCCAACTAGCCTAACTACTTGTTAAACTCTAGACCAGTGAGTCTTTCTCAGAAAAAGTCAACAGTGCCAGAGAAACAATATCTGAGATTATCCTCAGATCGCCACATGCATACACACACACACACACACACACACACACACACGTGCGCGCACGCGCATGCGCACACGCACACACACGCACGCACACACACACACACACACACACACACAAATACTTGGCAGAGGGTGATTTCAAAGCCTTCCAGTGTCTGCTTCAGGGCTGGTGTGCTCTGGTTCCTGGCCCTGGCTCTCTCACTTATTCAGTGACACTGCTACTCTCCGGGGACATCTACACACACAGGTGCACCCCAGGGACATCTGTGCATCCTGGGGAACATCTACATGTGCTGTCCCCTTCTGCCTGCAAGGTACTTCCTCATGGCTCACTTACTTGCCCTTTCAAGTCTTTACTAGATTGTCACCATCTCAGTGGGGACATCCTCAATGTGGTATTTACAGCTGAGACACTGAACTTCCCTGGCGTGCTGTGTCTGTAGCTCTTTCCAGCAGAAGTCATCTCAGAAAGACAAGGAGTAGTCTCTTCCTTTTTTGTTGATTATGTCACCAGTGTGTAAGAGGATCATAATTTATGAACGTGTTCAATACATGAAGAAAGAAAAGGGGAAGAGGGAGAAAAGAAGAAAAAGATGCGAGATCCAGGGTTTCTCTGTGTAGCCCTGGCTGTCCTTTGTAGATCAGGCTGGCCTCAAACTGCCTCTGCCTCCCAAGTGCTGGGATTAAAGGCGTGCACCACCACTGCCAGCTGATTCTCTATAATTTTTAGAACTAAATGTCAGGATCTTTCTTGAAGACACCTGAAGTTAGTTTATACAGCCAGATTCTGGGTGTCTTTGACATAGGTTCTCACACTGTAGCCCAGGCAGTCCCGCAACACACAAGTATCCTAAGCACCAAGATGATGGGCAGCTGCCACCATACCTGGCTCCTCACAGCCAGACTTCGTACCAAGCTTTAAGCTTTAAAAAGCGCTTAGCACACATTTAATCCTTTACAATTTCACGCCAGTGCTCCAATACAATGTCATTATAAATTCTTTCTCGGTACAAGTGGAGGCTCAAAGAGGTCCACTTAAGATCATGCTGGCTGCAAATGGCAGAGACAGTGTGTAAGCCAATAATTTCCCATCAGCCACCAACTCCCGCTGTGCCACCTGGGGCACCTAAATTCTCCAACTTTCATATTTTATTTTGCTCATGACAGCATTGTCGACAGATTTGAACAGGTCAGCAGCTAACCCTCTTGCTATAAATTTCCATTTGTCACAACCAAAACTTGGTATTTTGGAAAACTACCTTTCTGGGGTTTTGCTTTTGGGTTTGGGGGGGTAGGATTGGGGGGTCTATGATTCTGTTTGGTTTTTGTTTGTTTGTAGTTTTTTTAAGCCAAGCTCTCAAGGAACTCAAGCTGGCTTTGAACTTGCAATGTAAAGGAGGGTGACCTTGAAGTTTCAATCCTTCTGCCTCCCCCTCCTAAGTATTTGAGAGACAGGCTTGGTGCCACTGTGCCCAGTTTATTTGATGCTGTCAATGAAACCCAGGACTCCCTGCATGCTTGGCAAGCTCTCTACCAACTGAGCCACACCCCCAGCCCTATCCTTCTGGTTTCTAAGAGGAAAAGGATGGCAGTCACACAGACCTCTCCCCTGATTCTCTCCACTTACCCAAAAGCAAAATGAGAAAATGCAGAAGTGCTCCCCATGAGCACATGCAATAGAAAGATATTAACCCAGCACAGTCAAGCCAAGCAGCCCCCACACTTAGGGAGTCAAGCATCCAAAGGAAAGCGTGCAGCTGGAGTCACCCGTGCACAGAGGGCATCACCCCCTTAGAACTGGAGGTGGCCCGATGCCTCCAAGCATCCAGAAAAGAATACAAACAAACAGGTTTTTTTTATGAGGGCTGTAACCCAATTGACAGAGGCGAGCTCTCTCTGTCTGGAATTGTCCCTGCTCTGAACCAGTTGCCGTGCCAACAAGCCACATGTTTCCACTCCACAGAATCCAATTTCTGAGCAGCGTGGCAATGACAGGTCCAAGAGACACAATGTGCAGCTCCAAGGTGCCTTTGAACACTTGCTGAATTGCAAAGAACAATGTGGGTCCCTGGATGTCCTTAGCAACCTGAGGACATGATCCAGTCAAATGCATCTGTGACTAGTAGATCCTCAATCCACCCAGTCCTCAGGTATCCAACAAGGGACAGCACAAGGCACTGCCACATCCTTTATCACCATCTTTATCAGATGAAGGCATGGACATGGACTCAGACAGGATCTCACTGTGCAGTCCAGAATATCCTGGGACTCATTATGTAGCTCAGGCTAGCCTCAATGTGCACTGTAGCCCAGCCTCAAATGTACCACGTCACTCATGCTGATCCAGAACTCATTATGTAGACCAAGTCAGCCTAGAACACGTAATCCTTTAAGTCAATGGTTCTCAACCTTCCAAATGCCGTGATACTTTAACACAGTTCTTCACGTTGTGGTGACCGCAACCAGAAAAATTATTTTCATTGCTACTAACTATAATGTTGTTACTCTCCTACTCTTTTAAATGTGTTTTGTGTAACTCTCACAACCTTCCTCCATTATGTAAATACTGTTATGGTCCTGCTTCAGCCAGGCATGCTGACATACACCGGTGTAATCCCAGCACTTGGGAGGTGAAGACACGAGGATCAGAAGTTTGAGGTCACAACATCAGGTAGGAACCACCTGGAAAGGTTGGGAGGTATTCTGCTGGAGCTAGCCACTGAGCTTGGTCACCAAGGCTGAACTTCCAGCTTCTCTCTCCCACTGCGGCACTTTTATATCATGGGCTGAACACTAGTGATCTCTGTTGGAAATGGGTCACCTTTCGGCTGTTCTCAAGGACAGAGTGTTTCACTTTTGGGCACTTTCGGGCTGCCCATGCCTGTCACAGAGTTAGTGGGCATCCTTTGTTTCCCCAGATCAGGAATTTTATCAGATCTGGGAAACAAATGTGCATTTGGGTTTGAAAGGGGGATGGAGGACAATCGCCTTCCAGAGCCTGCTTTTCCGTTTTCTCAAACAGGATATGACAATTTACCACCATAACATACATTAAAGAGTCCCTCACAGATGGAGACTTAAAGAACGGGCTTTTTTTTTCTCTCTCAACCTGCTTCAGCCCCTGAATAACCACCACTGTCAGCCATATCTGCCCTATAGAGTCAAGCACGTTTTTCTTCCTCTTCCTGGTGGTATTAGTGCCCTTTCCATTGCTATAACAAAATTTCTGAGGCCCAATACTTTAAAAAAGAGGTTAATTTAACCCATGTTTCTGGAGGTTCAAAGGTATGCCGCTGACATCAGCTCAGCTCTTACGAGGACCCGCATAAAGGAGAACTGTGACGAAGCAGGAAAGTGAAGGACCATATAGCAAGATAGCAAGATAGTTAATCATGATTGTCAGCTTCAATAGGTTGAGAGGCACCTAGAAGATCAGAAAAAGCACACTTGTGGATGTGTCCATGAGGGAGTGTTTAGACACAAATTATGAGGGCTCTGACCAAATCAATGGATAAATCCATTGATGGAGTCTAAATGGGAATAGATTTTTGGGAGATGGAGTTGTGGAGGGCCATGCCTGATAGGATAAAATAGGTCTCTGAAGGCAGGTCCTTGGAAGCTGTCTCGTTTGCCTCAGTCATAACATGAGAGTGAGAACTGATCTGCGTTTCCATCCCCGACAATGTGAACTGATCCACCCCATCTGCCACAATGTGTACTGATCTGCCTCCCTTCCACCACGACATGAACTAATCTGCTTCCAGTCCACCAAGATGTGAACTGATCTACTTCTGATCCTGCCTCCTGACCACTACGCTATGAATTAAGCTGCTTCCGACTGCCGTGATGAGAGCTGGTCTGTTTCCTGTCTGCCACGGTGTGGGTTGAGCAGCTTCCCATTCCCAATGGTGTGAACTTCTCCACTATAACCTTCCCACCTTTGGGGACGACAACTTCAGAAACAATGAGTGCTGTCATTTCTTCTTCTTTTTAACTTGTTTTGTTAGGCATTTTTGTCACAAGGACAATAAAAATGACTAACAGAGTCAGGATTTCAAAGAGTGGGGAGGGGCCAGCCTTAGTGTTTTAATGACTCACTCTTAGAAACTAACTGGGGTTCTACATGAACAGCTTAATTCTTTCCAAGGGTAATATCCCAAATAGCTCAATTCCCTCCCTTTTAAATGTTCCATGTTGCCTCCTAATATCACCACACTGAGGATCAAACTTCTAACACATAAATCCGTGGGGGATCAACACAAACCATACACAAACCACAACCCTGAGTCGCAGAGTACTGAGTATGGGTGGGGTGGGGGATTTCTGTCTAAACCTTGCTTTACAATGGATGCGGTAGTTCATATGTGTAACCCCAGGCTTTGGAAGACTGAGCCAGAGGAAGCACAGATTAGAACAGCTTGGGCTACAAAGTGAGACTCTGTCTCAAGAAATAAAATAGCGGAAGAAATAACCCTTTAATAGGTAGACTCTATGGAAACTTGGATCAATGAGATAAGATTAATAGCCCATGGGTGTGATAAGTGGCCAGGTGTACTATCTGCCACACTTTCCAACAAACTGCTCAGAAAGCTCAGACCCGGGCAGATATCTTCAGTGTGTTTCCTTGGATTCATATTTCCACAAAGGCAAAATAAATAAACAATTAACCTGAACAACTGGAAAAGGAAACTTGATGATATTGCTATACTGCTGGAGTTAGTGAGGTTTATTAGGTTAGAAGATCTTTATAGTCTTATCATGTGTACATATCTCCCGAGAGTTGTTTTATAAAATATATTTATTCTACACTTTACACACACAAAAATGGAGCCTTTCTACACTTCTGGGTGATTATCATAAATGTTCCAAAAGAGAGGTATTTAAAGGAACTCTTTATCAAGGTTCTTTATGCTTGCTCTCCCTTTGTGTATACGTTTGAAATTTTACATACGGTTAAGAAGGGGAAATGAAGGGAAAAAAAAGGATGGAAGGACAGGAGGCAAGAAAGAGAGGAAGAGAGGGAGAGAGAGAGGGAGTAAGATAGAGAGAGAGAGGAAGAGGAAGAGGGAGGGGAGGTATGCTAGTAGTCTCAGTAGATTCTATGGTAAGGAAAAACTCACTGTATAAGTGTTTACAAACAACACCCTTTTGAAGGTTAAGGGAAAAGACAAATTCAGCTCCTATATTTTTATTCAGTTATGTACAGTACAAACCAAAAGACTTCTGTGGCTCAAAACTACATACATATATATGTATGTATGTATGTATGTATGTATGTATGTATGTATATATGTATGTATGTATGTATGTATACATTGCTCTGTAGTTTGGTTCCTCATCTAGAATGAATCGATATCTGTGCACCATCTTAACAGAAAAAGTGTCACACACACTGTCTCATGCATGGAATTCAAGCACTTGGGGGTAGAGGCAAGGAAATCAGAAGTCAAAGTATTCTTCAGCTCCATGGGGCCTTGTTTCAAAAATAAACTAACTTATAAATATATTTCACATTATATATCTGCCATATTTAAGGAAAGTTGATAAGAGCAACAACGAACACACAGATATGTGGATAGGGGCACTATCATTATTCAAAACCAAAGTAGTTTGTTGAAAAGTAACATTTGGCTTATCTAAGATCACGTAGCCTTGAGGTAGAATCAAAGATGGAAGAGCAAGTATTTAAACCCAAGATCGGCCCTGGCAAGATGGCTCGGTGGGTAAAGGCCCTTGCTTCTAAGCCTGACAACTTGAGTTTGACTCTTGACCTCAAAGGGCTGAAAGAAGACCTAATTGCAGCAAGTTGTCCTCTGATTGCCACACATGCTGTATGCACATGCACTTGCGTACAATAAATGTAAACCAGAGACAGTATAGTACTAGTTAGTTTTCTTCATCGGCCTCCCTTCTAAGTGCTGGTAAGCCTATAATTGATTAGGTGCTTTCAATGGTAGAGGTGCTTACACCCCCAGGTCTAAGCTGTACTAGTTACCCTTCACATTGCTGTGAGCAAATGTGGTGGCACACGCCTTTAATTCCAGCACTTGGGAGGCAGAGGCAGGCGGACTTCTGAGTTCGAGGCCAGCCTGGTCTATAGCGTGAGTTCTAGGACAGCCAGGGCTACACAGAGAAACCCTGTCTCAGAAAAACGAAAGAAAGAACAAAAGAAAGAAAGGAAGGAAGGAAGGAGGGAGGGAGGGAGGGAGGGAGGGAGGGAGGGAGGGAGGGAGGGAGGGAGAAGGAAGGAAAGAGTCTAAAGAAATCATTTATTTCAGCTCTCTATTTCAAATGTTTCAACCCATAGTCTTCAGCTCTATAGACTCTGGACCCATGGGGAGACAAATCATGGTGGCGGCAGCATATGGAAGAGAAGGCTTCTCACTTCATGGCAAACAGTAAGCAAAGAGGGAGGAAGAGATGGAACCAGGAGCTGACCTATTCCTCCAGCTAGGCCCTACCTCATGATGTTTCCACTATTTCCCCAAATAGCTCCACCATCTGGAAACCAAAGCATTCAGTTCATGAGCCTATGAGGGACATTTCACAGTGACTCCACCACACGACCCTACAAACCCACTTTCCAGCGGCTCCTTCAGGAACACATTCATACCTCTGTTTTTCTGGACTCAGGCTCCATGCCATGTCCACCCATTGGTATCACTGCTCTGAGGAGCCACCAGGAACAAACATGCTTTCTCTTCAATACACCAACTCTTAAATTTTTAAAGACCCTATGACTTAATCCTCAGCAAGTCTTCTTTCTTCCAGGCCCAGTGTCCCCAGGGTCTTTATCCATTCCTCTTCTAAGACTCGGTGACAAATCCCCTTCCCAATTTGCCTTCTTTCTTGCCTCCAGGCTTGACTAGAGACATATACTATTGATGAGCAGGAAAGCTTTCAGAGTGCCCCTGGAGACTTGTGATACATTTATGCTTTCTTGGGATGACACGTATTCTAGGAGTACTAGGACTCACTGTCACTCTCACTGGCATTGAGAAGGACATTGGTATTTTACAGTATAAGCATTCTTCTTTTCTTCCCAAAGGGCTGTCTGCTTGAAGAAACAATCATATTCTCCCGTTGAGGGTAGCCAAAGGGATCTGAGGCAGGTAAACATTCCTCTGCAGAATTAGCTGCCTTTCCTGTTGCTGCAATCAAATGCATAAGAAAGGCAATGCCAGGAAGGTGGGCTCTACTGCTTCCTGTTTGATGATGTGTTTGATGATGAAGTCCATCATGGTGGGGAAGTTAGGATGGCAGAATTGTGAACCACTGTGTCACTGCACAAAGCAGAGAAATGAGAGAACTAGTGTTCTATTCTCTTTGACCTTTTTATCCAGCCCAGGACCCCAGTCCATGGAACAGCATTGTCCACGTTTAAGGTGGCTCTTCCCTCACCAGAGTCTGAATAGACAGTACACGTAGTCTTGGACTTCAGCCTACAGGTTTGTGAGCTAAGTAAATGTCTTTCTTCTGTAAACTATCAACTTTCTGATGTGTGTGTTATGGCAACAGAAAGTGTCCTAGTACAGCAGGTTATCAATAAGTATATAAGAAATCTATGATGTAAGCTGTCCCCATCCCATTTGAAGCTGCTAAAGGGGGTCATTCCTTTGCACACGGCATATATATTTTTAACCCAAAATAGCAAGGGAAACAGAAAATGCACAGAAGAATAATACCGTTCACAGCCTAGATGGGAGGGTTTGAAAGGAGAGCATTGAACTCCCTGGCATTTTCCCAGCATCCTGCAGACCAGACGCTCCAGGAGTACCACTTCGGCTTTCTAGATCTTTCTAAAGGAGACTCTACCTCATTCATAAAATCCTAGGGGGATGAACTGAAAATAAATGAGGATTTGATTAGCCCAGTATTGAGCTGTCATTCCCCACTTCTGAGCAGAGAGATTGCATGTCCTGAAATAAAAGTCTGCATGAAAGCCTTGGTTATTCAGAAGGGGACAGAGGGGGTAAGGGGAAGATTATAAACTTTCCAACAAGCCTTCAGCACTGTAACTAAACGCTAATGTTTAAAGATATCCCCAGTATTTTAGGAAGCAGTTGGTAGTGGCCTCGCTAAAGCTCATTCTACTTTTAAAGAGAAATATTTGACTTGGAGGAACAGACCCCATGCTGGCTCCAAGATAAACTCTCCTAGCTCACTCAGGCCAATTTTAATGCTAAGAGCAGCTCGTCTAAGTGAAAGTTCATTTTCAAGAGCCAAGCTGTGAATTATGCTACAGGCTGAGGCGAGCAGTTGGTCTTTTGCTGATGAAGGAAAGAAGCTTGAGTGTGATACAGAAGTGGAAGGAGGGAGCCAGGGACATCCAAGGGGGATTAGCACAGAAGGTCAGACTAATTAAATGGGGAGAAGTCACCAGAGAGCTGGAGCTCCCACACATACCATCTTCAAATACCCTGACACATGCAAGGAGTGATAAG
>NC_000071.6:132604710-132662210 GCF_000001635.26 Mus musculus | reverse complement strand
CTCCTTTGTCATTGCCTAATCATCTAACTTGGTATTTTGGAGGGAGGGGGTTCAAGAGAGGGCTTCTCTGTGTAGTCCTGGCTGTCCTGGAACTCCCTCTGTAAACCAGGCTAGCCTCAAACTCAGAGACCTACCTGCCTCTGCCTCCAGAGTGCTGGGATTAAAAGCGTGCATTCACCACCTCCTCCTGGCATATTGTGATTTCTTGTCTTCTACTCAGCCAAGAGTTCTTTGGGGACTGGAGTTCAAGGCTTCTTCACCTAACAGATGCTCAGATAGTGTCTGGTGAACTGAATCTTTTTATCAATTTGCGAAAGTCCTCTTTAAACTCCCTTATGTCCTCTCTTCTCCCTCCCAGGCTTTCTCACATCTCAAACCTTCAGAGGGCTTGCTTGATTGTACAAAGCAAGCATATGATAGACATTCAGGACCTGGGCCTAGCACTTGCTATGTAGCCCAGGCTGGCCTTGAACTTGAAATCTCCTGATTCCACTCCAATAATAATGGAGTTACAAGCATGTACCAGTGGGCCAGGAAGGAAGGAAGGAAGGAAGGGAAAGAGGGAGAGGGAGAGAGAGAGAGAGAGAGAGAGAGAGAGAGAGAGAGAGAGAAGGAAAGAAAGAAAGAAAGCTAATGTGTATTTATTCCCCACCTCCCCAGTGGGAAGGCATAACAAATGCAGAGATCCTGCTGAGGCCAAATAAATCCAGAAAGAACTGCCAAATCTAGCTAAGCTCACTCATCCGACAGTCAAAGCCAAGCACCTGCCTAGTGCCAAGCTTCCCCAGCCCTTCCACCAATGCTCTTCTCCTACCCTGAAATCCCAAATCAGACATCCCAGAGTCCTGCAGAGCATCAAACCACACTCTTCTTTTTAGTTGGATGTTGCCATACATTTAGGTTTTTTTTTTAAGACAGGAGTAAAAAGGATGAAAATTATGTCTTTTCTCTTGCAGAGACAAGTACAAGACAAAAAGGGAAACCACGCTATTGTCCTGCTTTCTGCAGATTTCTCCTAGGTCCACAGAGCTCTGGCAGAAGGTAGGGACAGGGTCTCCACCTGGAGAGGGAAAGCCCAACCTCTTCTACTCACTGGGTGTGCTGGATGCAGAGGAAGGGTAGCAGGGAGGAGACAAGAAAAAGCAGAGGGAATGGGCAAGGAAAAGAAGGAGAAAGGAGGTAGAAGGGGGGAAATGAGAGAAAGTGAGGAGGAAAGGAAAGAGGGTGGAGAAGAGGAAAAAGGGAGATGGTGGGAAGGAGAGAAAGATGAAGGAAGACAAGAGAAGGGAAAGGGGGAAGGGAAAAAGGAAGAAAGAGAAGGTAGGAGAGAGAAGGGAAGGAAGGAAAGACAAGGGAAGAGGAAGGAGAGAGAAGAAGGGAGAGAGGAAGAAGGAAGGAGGAGAGGGAAGGGGGAAGGAAATAGAAAGGGGGAGGGAGGGAAGAAAGGAAGGAGAGATGAAATGGAAAGAGGGAAAGAAGGTAAGAGTGAGTGAGGGTAGAAAGAAAAGAGGAGTGCTATGGAAGGATGGGGGACAGAAGGAAGTGGGAAGAAAGGAAGGAAAGAAGGAAGGGGAAGAGTGGAAGGAAGAAGGAAGGAGCAAGAGCAGCTCAGCCAGCCCAGCACACTGCTAGGCCCCTGCTCCCTGAGCCATTACAGCTGCCCCCTGCACACTTGGAATTATCTGTTTTAACCCAAAAGGAACTGAGCCTGGGGAAGTCCTTCTATTCGCCCAAGGGCAAACCTCTTGCAAGCAGCCAAAGTAAAATTGCAAGTCAAACTGTCTGCCTGCGGTTCTAGTCCCTGGGGCACTCCCCCTCCCTCCCCTTCCCACCACTCCCCACCGCCCACCCCTGTCTTCCTCTGGTTCTTCCCTGTCTCCATCAAGACCAAGCTGGACTTGACATTTCGTAATACCCTCTGTGCTTTCTGCTTGGCAGAGCAGGTCCACACCCTTGTGAGATGTGCTCAGCACCCGCACGCTCCATGTGTTTTGTACAAGGTCAGAGTCAAAGATGACTGGCATCTGGGGATTATGGATTACAAACAGCACTGAGCCCAAGGCAAGAGGAGGATGAGACCTGCGCCTTGTTTGACCATCTGCTCAAAATGTCATCCTCCACGACCAGGATTTGCCTTGGTTTCTTATCTAACATTGCCTGTTACCTTTTTATTTTAGTTTAATTTTTATTACATTTTTATATTTGCGGCCTATATGTATGTGTATGCATGCATGTGCATGGAGATCAGAAGACAATTTTTGAAAGTCAGTTATCAAATTCAGATATCAAACTTAGGTCTGGCAACAGGTGCCCATACCTACTAATATATCTCACCAGCCCTCTTCCTTCCTTCCTTCCTTCCTTTCTTCCTTCCTTCCTTCCTTCTCTCATTCTTTCTAGTTTTCTTTTGACAAAATCTTATGAAGCCCAAGCTGGCCTCAGACTCTCTTTGTAATCAAGAATAACCTTGGATTCTTAATGCTACAGTCTGCACCATCTCAGGAACATAGGCTTGCACTACTGCAACATTAAACAACATTTAAAAGATCTCAGGTAGCCCCCATATCCCTATAAAAGCCAGGAAATTCTGGTTCTTCTGTTCTTGGCACCATCACAGCCTGCTTTCTGTGACTCTATTCCATACACTTATTTTCTTCAAGATGGGAATTCCGTGGGACTGGGGGGGATAGCTCAGCTGGTAAGTGCTTCTCACACGCGTGAGAACCTGAGCTTGGATCCCCAGCACCCATGCAGAAGTCAAGCACGGTGGCGCACATTGTTGTCCCAAAGCTTGAAGAGTATCCCTAGGGCTTGCTGGCCAGCCAGCCTAGCTGTGTCACTGACTTCAGGTTCATTAAAAGATCTGACTCAAAAAATAAGGTGGAGAGCAACTAAGGAAGATACTCCATATTGATACCTGGCCAACGTGCACACATATACACAGGAAACCACAATGTAAAACAGATGCACATGTGAGGGCACACACAAAGAGGGAGAGGTAGGCTGAGCAATATCAGTGTGAAGTCATCCTGGGCATTGATGTATCAGTGGTACCATTCAGATCTACAATAGGTGCTACCAAACCTACACAGAAAGAAAAGGGCATGCTTCAAAGCTATCTCATTGATAAGTACACTGTAGATTCCCAGAAATCCATGTGCAGAAGAGTTCAAGTGCTTGGCCCAAAATAAAACGTATACAAATGACATTATACAGACCACGCATATTGTATGTATATGTTGAGGAATATATATTAGAGAAAAAGAGACCAGAGGCGATGAATTTGAGAGAGAACAAGGGAGGGCATATGGAAGGGGTTGGGGGGAGGAAAGAGAATGGGTGTGGAAATTACATAATTATATTTTAATTTCAAAAATTAAAAAATAATGAATTTTTAAAAGCTGCTTAAAAAAAAAAAGCTGAGTATCACAGACTCACCCATCATTATAGGGACTATTTCCCCAGGGAAACATAAAAAAAGTCTACTCCCTCCTTGTAGGTTACTATGTTGGTGAGTTTTGTCAACTGGATACAAACTAGAGTCATCTGGGGAGAGGGAATGCCACTGAGGACTTACCTCCATCAAGTTGGCCTGTGGGAATGTCTAGGGGGCATTTTCTTGATTAATGATTGACACAAGAGGACACAGCCCACTGTGGGTGGCACCACCCTTAGGCATATGGTCCTGGTCTGTATAATAAAGCAGGCTGAGCAAGCCATGAAAATAAGCCAGTAAGCAAGACTCTTCCATGGTCCTTTTTTCAGTATTTGCCTTTGGGTTCCTGTTTTGTTTGAGTTCCTTCCTTGGTGTCCCTTACTGATGTATTGTGAGGAGGGTAGTAAGCCAAATAAACCCTATTCTCCCTGTCTTAGTTAGGGTTTCCTTTACTGTGAGGAGACACCATGACCAAGGCAACTTTTATAAAGGCAACCATTTAATTGGGCTGGCTTACTATGTCAGAGGTTTAGTCCATTATTATCATGGTGGCAAGCATGGAAGCATGCAGGCAGACTTGATGCTGGAGGAGTTAAGAGTTTACATCTTGAACTAAAGGCAGCCAGGAAGAAACTGTCTTCCACAGGCAACCAAGAGGAGGGTCAATTTCCACTGGATGAACTTAAGCATTAGGCAACCTCAAAGCCTGCCTACTCAGTGACACACTTCCTCCAACAAGGCCACACCTAGTCCAAGAAGGCCATACCTCCTAATAACCCACTTCCCATGGGCCAAGCATGTTCAAACCACCACACTCCCCAAAGTGCTTTTGAGTATAATGTCTCACAGAACAACAGAAAGCAAACAAAAGCATTTACCAACAAAAGCCAAAGTATGATTTCACCAAAGTCTAACTTAGTGGAATGGATGAGTTTATCCATTTGGGCTTACTTACAAAATACAGATGCAGTGTTGCTTACAAGGATGTGGATGCCCTCCAAAGCAGCTGCATTACCAGAAAGTTCCAGACCAGCTAGGATGCCAACTTCCCCATAGCTGCATAGATGGAGTGCCCACCCACCTCCACTTAACCTATGTGCTATATACTCTAGCTTCCTGATGATGTGTGCAATTGAGACAAAATTACATACAATTATCTGGGAGGCACAGGAGGGAGGAGTCTCTGAGATGAGCAGAAAACACAAAGAACGTCCCCGCTCCTCCTGTGAGGCAATGTTAATAGTCAGCAGGCTTGATTTTTGAGGGTCTTTTGCATAGACACAGCTACTTAGTGTCTTCCATTCTGCTCAGAGGATAACACTATACAATCCATAACAGAAACACCTCCTGTTGCCATGGCTGACCAGGCTACAGCCAGGGCCTCAGTATTTGCCAAATGCATAACAGCTGAGAGCTCTTAGCAGGTATGTGACTCCTGCTCCTCTCCTCCCTCCACTCCTGCAGTTTAATCTCTTAGGTTTTCCCATTGGTGTTGAGTTTACTTTCAAGGTCATTTTAAATACACCACCTCCTTCCCACCACAATAAAGATAAGATCTAGCACATAAGGATTTTTTCTTTTCCCCTCACTATAACAAATTCCTGAGAGAAACAATAAAAGGAGAAAACACTTATTTTGGCTCACAGTTTCAGGGGGTTCCATCCATGGTTCATTGCTTTGAGGCCCTTGCTTTCCTGGTTAGGCAGAAACTGCATGAAAGAAGGTCATGGGAAAGTAGAGTTTCTCACTTCCCGGCAGCCAGGAAGCAAACTAGAGTAACAGGAAGTGATTAGGGACAAGATTTTTTTTAAAGGCACACCTCACCAACTTACTTCCTCTAACTAGGCTCTAACTTCCTGAATCTCACCACTTTTCAACAGTCTCTTCAAATTTTGAATCTAGCAATGGGTCCAGGCCTTTCCTACTGCCTACTGGTCACATTTGATCACGTACGGCCAAGGATAGCTACGCTTGAGGCCCCACACAAAAACTACAAACTTACTTAAAAAGTTGTGAGAATTTTGTTGTTGTTTTAGCAAACTTTTATAACTTGGCTTCACAGTTTTTGAATAGGAATTCTGTGGATAACAGTTGATGTCATCATGCTACATTGAATGTCTTGCTGTTGATTAGGTCAGAGTACTTCTAGACTCACTGTGTCTGGAAAGGCCCTCACATACACCCCCAGAAGTATAACATACTAACCTCCAAGGTATCCCTCAATCCAACCAAACTGACTGTGAAAATTAACCATCAGACCTGGTTACAAGCTTGAGGAAGGAAACAATTTATGAAGTCAATTCATACACCTTGTTTCCTACATAAGATGTACACACAAAGGTAACTCTTCATTCTTTTTTCTCTCCTCTTTTTTTCTCCCTGTGTATTATAGCAGGATGCCTTTGCAGATTTGGCCCAGTAGTCATGGCACATAGACAACAATACAGAGGTAACCAGATCTGCAGTAATAGTAATAAAGCTAGTAGCATACCAGACACCCCCCCCCAACACACACATATAAAGTAGATGAAGGGAAGGCTAGTCACGGGACTCTCATCTGAGAGTCCACCTATCATGTCTCAGTCCTCTCCCTACAGCTGCAAAAACGGAATGACACTCTCTATAGAAATTGTAAGATTAACTGAAGTCAGGACTCCATGAGGTTGCCATCCCCAGTGGAGTGACTTGTGGTGATGTAGCTGCTATGGGGGGGGGGGGTGTCCATTTTCCTATAAGTAACCCTTCATTGATGCTCTGTAAAAATATCCCGATAAACTCACCGATCTCACCGTGTTGGTTGGACTTCGGAGAAATTGTACTGTGGACGGTTGTAAGTGCTCACCTGGAATGAATAGGTATTGGTTTTACATCTCCCTGGGAAATGTTCACATAATACTCACCAACTTTGGCTGTCATTGTTTTAAACTTGTCCTTTTTGCCCCAAGCACACAAGTTGCTTGGTGTATAAGATTGCCAGGCCCAACAGTGTAATCCACCTGTTCTCTCTGCTCCTGTGTGTTTGCACCTTTGCAGCCAGAGCCTTACACCCCTGCTCCCACTAAAGAACATTTTCTTGAATGGAACTTGACAGGCCAATTCAGTTCAATCCACAGGCGTTACATTTCCATTCAGGAAATTTATGCCCCTCTGTCCACAATTAAGAAGGAAATATGGACCACATACCTACCCCCTATGTGCTACAACAGCAAGAAAAATAACCATGGCTGGCTCAAAATGGAAAGGCTCAGCAAGCCGAGATCCAACATTCATATCAGAAGCAGTAGATTTGCTCTTCTGCTCTGGCCTGTGTGGGCCCGTAAGGTCAGAATGAGGGTACAAGAAAGTCACTTAGGCAGATTGTCCTTTTGAGTAATATTTATTAGAAGAGTCACTAATGTCATAGATAGAGAACAACATGGTAGGAGGCTCTGCAGAGAGTTCAGTCCATGAGACAAAGTTGGGGGGTGGGGATTGCCTATTGTAGGTTTTAGAGAGAGTGGGGAGTGTCCGTTTCATGTAGCTGATGAGTAGTCCACAGAATGTACTTGTAGTCGGGTTGTCTCTGGTTCCAGGGTTGTAGGGAAGAAGCAAGGCTTCAACCCTTTATTAATGTGTATCTTTTGATAATGGAATATGGTACTTATAGCCCCTGATGGTTGCAGCACTTCTCAACCTCCCTAATGCTGCAGCCCTTTAATACAGTTCCTCATGTTACAGACCCCCCAACCATAAAGTTATTTTCATTGCTACCTTACTACTTTTGTGACTGTTATGAATCATAATGCAAATATCTGATGTGTAGAATATCTTATATGTGAGCCCTGTGGGGGGTCCCAACCCACAGGTTGAGAACCACTGGTTTAGGCTCTCAGCTAGTCTAGGGTTGGTGAACATTTTGTGGAAGAGAGGACTGGCAGGTGAATACCTGTCATTTCTCCCCCAGCTCCTCTAAGGGAAGAGAGATCAAGCTAATGCAGCTGAATTTGGCCTGAGTAACTCTCAGCTCAAACTTAATGGGCCTCTGCCCTGTTCTTCACTTCACACACTTCCAAGCCATCCACCTCCCACAGGACGGGGAAGACTGAAAGCCAGACGTAAGCCATGGGAGATTTGAAGCTGCCAGTGTGGTCCTTAACTGTAAGACACCACCTGTTTAAATATGTCATTAGCAGGCTGGGATGTAGCTGGGCTGGCGGGATACACAGCACGCAAAATGGTCTGGGCTCCACACTTAGTACTGAATAAACCTAGCACGGTGGACCTGTAATCCCAGCACTCTGGAGGTGGAGACAGAAGGATCATGAATTCAAGGTCTTCCTTGGCTACGTAATGAGCTTGCGGCAGCTTGGGCTATATGAAACCCTGTCTCTGAATGAATGAATGAATGAATGAATGAATGAATGAATAGGCCATTAGTACTCTGTCATTGCCTAGACTGTCATTGCCCTCCAAATTCTTTTGTCTGGCATTCTACCAACTCTAAGACCAAAGGTCATGACTAAGGACAGAGATAGACAATAACTGTGCGGACTGCTCTCTGAGCAAAACACATGGCTGGTTTGTGCTTATGAAAACCGCAGAGGATGACTCTGGCCAGCAGTGTGCTGAGGCCTCCTTGTCTCTTGTTCCTCTCCCTTCCCCCTCCCTTGTCTGGGTCATGTTTCAAGTGTTCTCAGTTACTGTGGCTCCTTGCCTGCGAATGTTAAATATTCAGCAATCTTTGGGCTCCTTACTGCTTTTGTGCAGATAGGTTGGCTCTGAGAAAGGAACAAGCTGATCTGAACTAAAGGGAGCAGCACAGCAAGCGAGCAGGAGTCAACAGTTCAGATGGAAGTTGAAAGGGAGGAAGGCTGCCTACTCAGCAAGACAGGAATACCACAACCCAGCCCAGCACGAGAGGAAGACATACATCCCTGCTGAAGCCAGTGCAGACAGGGCCAAGAGCAGGAGCTGGGCAAGCATCCTGCTGGGACATGAATCCTGCAGGGCCCTGGGCAAATCCGAACCTCTGGTGGTCTTGGTGTCCTCCAAGGGAAAGATGTTTGGATCAATATTACAGGGCTATTGGTGCAGATTAAATTAAATGAGGCATGTGCTTGGCTCAGTAAAGAAGATCTCTGATTAGTAACCAAAACACGCTGCTAAGGAAGACTTGAAAATTATCCCAAGTCAGCTTTCACCAGCAGATGGGAATTTTAAAATGGGAGTTCAAAAGGGTTATCTAGGCATATGTTTATATGTATAGATAGATACAGGTATGACACATACTATAAAATAGTATATAATAGATGATATAACTATAGGTATTGATAATATGGGAACAGATAGGAATATAAAGATAGAGATACATGTAGAGAGGAATGATATTGAGATATATAGATACAGAGATGGATTATATACAGAGATAAAGAGGTAGAAATAATGATGACGTGTGTGTGTGTGCGCGTGTGTGTGCGTGTGTGTACAATGATTGTCAAAATAGGACTACTAAGACTACTAAGTAATAGACTATTGACTTGTGTGTTTATGACTTTTCCTACTGCTTTGAAAGAAATCCCTGACAGAAGCAACTTAAGGAAGGAGAGGTTTAGTCTGCTCTCAGTTGGAAGGTGCAGTCCGTCACGGTGGGGAAGGCAATGGTGGCAGGAACGTGAGGCAGCTGCTCACATGGCATTTGCAGTCAGGAAGCAGAGAGATGGGTGCTGGTGCTCAGCTCACCTCCCCCTTTTTATTCTGCCCAGGACCCCAGTCCATGGCATGGTGCTGCCCACAGTCATGGTAGGTCTTCACTCCTCTACTGAACTTCCCTAGAAATAGTCTCAAAGACATGCCTAGAACTGTGTCCTAGCTTATTCCAAACACTATCCAGTTAACAACAGAGATGAACCATCGTAGTCACTATGTACCAGATACAACGTAAGACCCTTCATTCACATGCCTTCATTGTTAAAATACCCTATGAGATGATAACAAGGGTCCCATTTCACAGATGGTCATTTGGGACTCAGAAGTCACTCACATCTTTTAATAGCAGATCCAGCGAACAACTCTCAGGCTGCCTGACACTCCCAGGCACACCACACAGCCCCCTCCCTACCTTATAGACAAAAGCTACAATGTATGAATTGTAATATCCATTTAGCTAGGGAAACCTGTTTCTAGAAGCCAGATATATATGATGTGAAGCAGTGAACTCCTGTTCACAGAGATGGAGTCCTCCTTGTTGAAGCTGCTTGGCCATGCCAGCATCAAATGTAATCCTACAGAACTAGCCAAATCCCCATGAGACATCCTCAACAAACTGACTAGGACACCCTGTTCCAAGCTGTGACCTCTCACTAGAGTGCAAGCACAGACAATGTACCTCAAAAGCATGGACCCTTTCAAAGAGCAGCCACTCACCCAACCTCATTAGCATCCTGTTACATCAGCAGCTTCTCCTAGCAATGCCCCACCCCTGAAGCCAAAAGGCTGAGAGCCAGTGTCTCAGAGCTGTTTGCAATTCTCTGTATAAAGTGCCTTGACTTCTCAGCATTGGTCAATGTACCGACTCAGGTGAGGTCATCACAGTCTTCACAGCCAGAGCACCTTCTGGCAGAGGAAAGGAACAATTAGCTGCTGTGCCCCTGTCCACGTGGAGGGGTGGTCAAAGGAAGAGAACAGAAGGGAAAGAAGAGAGAGGGGAGATGGGGGGGAGGGAAGAAGGGAGGAAGGGAAGGAGGGAGGGAAGAAGGGAGGAAGGGAAGGAGGGAGGGAAGAAGGGGAGAAGGGAGGAAGGGAAGGAAGGAAGGAAGGAAGGAAGGAAGGAAGGAAGGAAGGAAGGAAGGAACTCATTATGTAACCCAGGATAGCCTTTAATTTGCAATCCTCCTGTATGCTCCATGTTTTCTCAGAGGAGAAATTCTCTCTCTCTCTCTCTCTCTCTCTCTCTCTCTCTCTCTCTCTCTCTCTCTCTCTCTTTCTCTTACACACACACACACACACACACACACACAAAGGTAGCACCCAACATTGAACCTACATTCATCAGCCATATTGAACCTATTCATTTGTGTGCCTGAGTCTACACTAAAACCTGTGGTTTTGCCCAGAGTTCACTCTTAGCTGGTACTCTAAGCTGGCTTTCAGAAGAAGGACTTTTCAGCCTGTGAGTTCAAACAAATAAAAAAATAAATAAAACAAAACAAACAAAACTTCTTGGATTCAAGCTGGAATGTGCCCAAGCTCACACTGGCGAAAACTGTAGCTTCCTGGCTCTCTCCCTCCACACTACTGATAAACAATTTTAAATTCTCCTGGGGAAATGAGTCAAATGAGGAGCCGGGGGGGGGGGGGGGGCATAGCTCGGAAACAACTCCTGAGGATTCCGTTAGAATCTCTGACCAGAACAAGGCTAGTCACCAGCAGAGGCAGGAGCATGGCCTCTTGGAACATAAAGTACAGTCAGGAAAGAATTAGGTTTGCTCTGTACTGTGGTAAAGAAAAAAAAAAAAATGGACAAAGCAAGAAGACCTGACACGATATGGATAGTTTAGCTGGAGGGATCGTAAGCAGAGCAGGCACATGATTGGAAGGGCCGTGGGACACACTCCTCTGGCTGGCTGGACCGGAGAGGTCCACAGGCAGAAAGAACAATAAGTATGAACACCGGAGCCATGGGCTACCACTGATGGTAAGAAGGAGATGCTGCTGAGAGTCTGCAAACAAGTTGGAGGGAAGTATAAAGACTTAGTTAGTGATTCTGTGAAGGTGAGAAGTAGTGCTAAAACAGACAGGTTTCCTCTGTCCCGGGGGGGGGGGGGGAATAGAATCCCCAGGAAAGCTGGAATCAGGACTCTCTTGGAGGTGGCGGGAGTTGGGGGGGCGGGGGGGGAGAGACAACCTAAGCGCAAGCCAAAGGCTGACATTTCCAAAAAGTGCCAGAGAAACTCCTTGATCTCAAGATCTCAAGGTAATAAGAAAATTGTCTGTAGCCCAACCAACTACAGATGTAATGCCAGCTTGAAAGGTGATATTTAAAAAAAAAAAAAAAAAAAAAAAGATAAGTATAGCCAATATGAGCATTAAAATGACTGGGATGCAAAAGCCAGCTCCTACCAGGAAAGACATACAGCCATTATTCAAAAGGAATTTAGCAGCTGTAGATATAGCTCTGCAATAGAGCCCTCACCTGGAATCCCCTAATGAAAGACTAAGGCCATGGCTCAGTGGTAGAGCCCCTGCCTAGAATCCCCCAGGGAGGGACTGGGGGCGTGGCTCAGTGGTAGATTCCCCTGCCTAGAATCCTCCAGGGAGGGGCTGGGGGCGTGGCTCAGTGGTAGAGCCCCTCCCTAGAATCCCCTCCAGTGAGGAGCTGGGGGCGTGGCTCAGTGGTATAGCATTTGCCTAACATACTAAGATCTGAGTATAAAGTAACATAGTAAGACCTAAAAACGTAAAGTGAAAATAGATACAAATAATTAGATCTAGAAGTGATGACATATTCCCGTTATCTCACTGATGGAGAGGATGGCCATAGGAGCATGAGTTTGAGTTCAAGGCCAGCCTGGACTACAAAGTGAGATTCTAACTCTAAGTTCTGTAAGTAAGTAAATAAGTAAGTAAATATTAATTCCATGCAATTAAATAAAAACAAATGCTTTGCCGATTTAAAATTCATCTCTTTCTAATTATTCTCCTATTATTACTGTCAGTGCTTTGGAGATTATTCATGCCTGCAGTCTCTCTGTTTTCAGATGCCTCAGCAGGGTATATGACTCTTCACTTCACATCTCTGGTATATTTAGCGATGTCTCCGCCTCCTACTAGAGCAGCAAGAGCCCACGCTGGATCTTTCCCAGTGAGGGAGACTGCTCCTCTGCAACAATTCCTTTCCCAGAGGCAGAACTTTGATCCCTGAAACTGATAATCTGACTCTCAACCTCGGCTCTCCACAGGGCCTCGTCTGTCATGGGATCTCACTGGGTGACTGAGAGTCTGCATGCAAGCCTTGGCGGTCTTCAGGATCTCCCAACCCTCTCCACACCTATTTTTTTCCTATAGCCTTTCAAACTGGAAGCCCCTGGTTTATGCAACGCGCCTAGAGCCATGCATCAGGGTGCATCAAGAGATCGGGTAACCCTACACACACACCGCTATAATGCCCCAGCTTATACCACGTGCTTTTCCACACAAGAAATCTGACTAAAGGTACCTGAAGGACAAAGGAGTCCATCAAAGTGCAGCTTAACAGACTTTTTTTTAAGTTGGATGGCAATTCTAGCACTCCCAGAGGTTGAGGCAAGAGGATCGCCACTATGTGTCCAGCTCTTTCTGTCTTACAACAAGGCTACATCTAAAAAGAAAGAAAAGTCCGAGCATGATAGCATCTCACCTGTAATCCCAGCAGGTGACAGGCTGAGACAGGAGCGTCGTTATGAGTTTGAGGCCAGCCTGAGATATATGGTACATTCCAGGCTAGTTTCACTTTACAAATGAGATCCTATCTCAAAAGGAGGAAGAGGAGGAGGAGGAGGAGGAAGAGGAGAGGGAAGGAAAGAGGAGGAGGGAAGGGAGGAAGGGAGGAAAAGAAGAGGAGAAAAAGAACGAGGAGGGGGGAGGGGAGGGAAGGGTATGGAAGGAAGCATATAAAAGTTGAATGGTAGCACTCTGGCCCACGGGAGGGTGCTAGAATCCCAGCCTTCCTTTCTGACCACACCACACACACACACACACACACACACACACACCTCCCGCAAATGCCCATTCTTTCACCTCCACTCTGTAACAGCTGGCCAGCTCAGCTCCCTGCCTCTGGCTTAGTGCCCTGTGCCCACCCCAGCTGGCCTTGACACCACAGGCACCCATCTATCCAAAGTGTGAACATGATCCCAGGTCATGGCCCTTGGCCCACATTCCATGGCAGGTGTATCAGTATTGCCAGAGTTTTTTCAGGTCAGATCCTAAGCCCTAGCAGCCCCAACAAGCTAGGCTCAGCTGCTCACCATCAAAAGACAAATGACTAGTGAAAAGCAGAGGAAGACTCAGAAGGGGAACAAATTCAGACTTCCAGAGACCACAGAGGTTCCTCTTCAAAGTCCTGACCTGGGTTGCACATTTAAATATGCAAGAGGTTTGCAGAGCAGAGCCTGGAGAGTCTGACTTAGCAGTTAAGAGCACTTCTTAGTCTGGCAGAAGATCTGGGTTTGGTTCCCAGCTCCCACACTTTGGCTTAAAACTGCCTGCATCTCAAGTTCAAGAGCCTTCTTTGGGCCTCTGTGGGCACCAGGCATGCACGTGGTGTATACACATACATGCAGGCAAACAATCATACACATAATATGTGTATAAAATACATTTAACAAAAAAGAGTTCTGCATGCCTGAGCAAGCAGTGCGATCATGCTTTCACTAACCTATCGTTCTCTCAGCAACAGACTCTCTCTCTCTCTCTCTCTCTCTCTCTCTCTCTCTCTCGGTAGTCAAGCAAGTTGCCAAAACTGTATGAAATATCTCCCTGAGACAAATTCTGCCTCTGGTAGGGGCCAGGCACTCCCCAGCCCTTTCCTTTCCCAAGCATAATACTGAGGGGGAAATTCTAGTTCCTTGGGGTCCATCATCTGGAAAGTCTGACAGTCAAACGGAGGAGTGTGAGTTTGTTAAAACAACTTCGTTTGACCCAAGGTCACTGATCTCCATACCCTCCCCAGTCTCACCTCAGCATCCTCCCCTGTTGCTATGGTCCTTGTCTAACCAACCATCCCCTGGTACCCGGGTCCTGCTCAAGTGTGGATGCTCGTGTGGATGCTCTTTCCTCAAGGTCTCTCTCCACCCCACAACCTAACCTGGCATTTTAATCCGTCTTTAGATTTCATTTTCAGGGGTCACCTTTTTCCCTAAGCCTAGGTTGGGAGGGGTCTCTCCCCCCTGTCCTCAACATCCTCTTCAGCCTCCTAACTCTGGAGCACTAAATACACAGGCACGGTGCACTAGCTTCAGTTGCTGCAGCTAAGGACATCTGAGTCCTGTGCCCTGCAGCAAGAGCCATATCTTTTCCACAGCGACATCGTATAAATGGCATTTAGCTTGGCCTGGCTGAATGTGAGCACTTGGCAAATATTTGACTGGAGAGAAGATGACCTCAGAGCCCTCCTGTGCTGACACTTCTCACAGGAGAAAAAGTCAAAGGTCCAGAAACACAGCTGAGAGGTGAGGATAGGGGCGGGGGGTGGGGGTGGGGGGATAGTGGGGAGGAGAGTTAGACGCTGTTCCAGCCAAGCAATTTTCTTCCTCACCAAGATGAGTGCCTTTAACTGTTCCCATGATCAGTCTGTGTGGGACCATTCCTGTGATTATTATAATGTTCTTTTTAAATGGAAGTGTTATGCAGAGCATGAGGATCTGAGTTTGGTCCCTAGAATCCAGGTAAAGCCAGACACAATAGCACATGTCTATGATCCCAGCATTCTCATAAGAGCTGGGAGACAGAGTACAGAGAATCCCTGGAAGCTCACATGGGAAGCATGGCATACCCATTGGTGGATAATAAGAGATCCTGCCTCAGACTGAACTGAATACAAAGATTAGCATAAGAGCTTGTTTTCCAACTCCACATGCACACCGTGGAACACACACACACACACACACACACACACACAGGCTGAACATAGTGGCACATACTTGTAATTTCAGCACTAGGGAAGCAGGAAAATCCCCAAAGCTTTCTGACTAACTAGCCTGACAGAATTAGTGAGCTCCAAGTCCCAGTGAGATTCCCCGCCCCCCCCCCAAAAAAACCCAATAGAGAGAGCAAGGAGTGATACCTAAGGATGACCTCTGACCTCCATATAGATATGCACCCATATGCACAAACATGTTCCCATACATGTATGAAAGCACACATATAAACACACCTCCAATTACACACACACACACACACACACACACACAATTTATTTGTACATAAGCAAAATAGAAAACAAATAATAAACATTGAGGTACAAAGGAGGTCTTACACCATTATTCATATTGAACATCCCTGATCTGAACATCAGAATTCTGAAATGCCCCCAAATCCAAAATGTCTTGGGTTCTCACATAACAGGTCTCAGGATATTTTGGAGCTGAGATTTCTGTTGTCAGGATGTTCAATCAGAAAAGTCTATACAAACATTCCAATACCCCATCCCCAAATGCCCAAATCCTAAACACTTCTATTCTTCAAGCATTTCAGATAAGGGCTACTTGTAACTGTTTTGGCAGAGTCTAGACCTTCTAAAGAGAAATACTTGGGCCCTCAAGAATTCAAATTCACCAGGAATCCTACACTGGAAAAGGAAAGGCAAGGCTGAAAACCCGTAAAGAAGCTTTTCTCCCAGGAAGAGATGTCACACAATTCTAGCAAATTGTCAGAGTACCTTGCCAGAGAGAGATTCCTGGGCTAGCGATGGCTGAGGCCAGACCTTGCCCACGGCTAGTTAGTTTTACAAACCTCCTGACCTCTATACAAACCTAAACTTTGTAACAAGACTCTGAAGATGGACTTGGGAAGTCACTGAACCTCTCCTCCTCTTGCCACAGTGGCGACATTTGAATTAGTCTTTTGCTATAGTTCTTAAGATGGCTTGCCTCTATTTACTGGAGTGAGAATGGCTAGCAGAGCTCAGGCTTTTGCCCTAAAACTTTGATTTATTCCTCAATGTAGAAATAGCAGCCAAAACTCAAAGCCTCTTATTTAATCCCCCAGGTCTTCCCATACATCTGAAACTTAGCTCAAGGACAGAGACACCACAAGTTCTGGAGACATAAACAATGGGAGATGTTAGGCAAGCACTCTACCTACTGGGCTGGGTATCCAGCCCACCAAGTTTCCCTGGTACTCAGAAGGGCGCCTGCAGTTACCCTTCTGAGGATGCCTTTCCTCCATTTGAGGAAAATGGCAAGTCAGCTTCCCACACTGATCTCTCTCTCTCTCTTCTCTAATTAATTAATTTATTAATAATTTATTAATTTATTTTTAACCTATTTACTTTACTTCCCTCTTACTGCCTCCCACCAGGACACTCCCTTTCACAATCCTTCTCCCATCCTCCATCCTCCATCCCCTTCTTCTCTGAGCAGGTGAGGACCCCCTGGGCTACAGCCCCCAGCACCTCAAGTCTCTGAGACTAAGCACTTTCTCTCTTACTGAGGCCAGACAGGGTGGCCCAGCCAGAAGAACATATTGCACGTACAGGCAACAGGTTCAGGGAATAGCCCCTGCTCCAGTTGTTTAGGACCCACATGAAGGTCAAGCTGCACATATGACCAGGGAGACCTAAGTCCAGCCTGTGTATGTTCTTTGGTTGGCAGTTCAGACACTGAGAGCCCCAAGGGTCCAGATTAATTGACTCTTTTGGTCTTCCTGTGGAGTTCCTACCCCCGTCAGGCCTGAAATCCTTCCTCATGGTCTTCCATAAGAGTCTGAAAGCTCTATCCACTGTTTGGCTGTGAGTGTCTGTATCTGTCTGAGTCAGCTGCTGGATGGTGCCTCTCAGAGGACAACATGTTCCTGTCTGCAAGCATAACAGAGTATCATTAATAGTGTTAGGGATTGGTGCTTGCCCAAGGGATGGGTCTCAAGTTGGGACCCTTCTTTTAATGTGGTTTGAGGCCAACTCTTCTATCGGTGGAGAGGTTCCTTTTGTGTAAGAGGAGCGTTATGTTGGTAATCCTAAAGGTGACCATAAACCAAGAAGATAAGGCAAGGCAAACTTTCTCATGGCTCTAGAGTTTCACTTTTCTTGAGCACAATAGAGTGAAGATCAAAGCCATTCATTGATTGTCTCCCAGAGTGTTAAGTTTAAAAGTGCTTAAAAAAAAAAAAGTTAAGTACCCTGATTAAAATGTAAAAAGTCCCCTGGGGTTCAGGAGCAAACTATTGGGGCTTTTTGGGAGAAGACAATGGAACCTTTAGGAAGCTGAGTCTCTCATCACAGGAAGTAGGTCACCAGGGCTTAGACCTTGAGGCTTAATAACTAAGTTCCATTTCCTGTTCACCGACTGCTTCTTGGGTGCAGAATAAAGGTGACAAGCCGTGCTCCTGCTGCTGTCTTTGTGTCTCCCATGCCTGCTCCCAGGTCTTTCCCACCATGATGGAAGGACTGTATCGCTCTGGAACTATGAGCTGGAGTAAGTCTTTTCTCTCTTAAGTTGATTGTAGTTTGTGAATTATGGGAAGTACAAAACTGTAGAGGGTCACAGAGCAACACAAAGGAGACACCCAAATGGTTCTGGTGTGGGAAAAATTACTGTGAGCTTGTTCGGACAAGGTTGTCCCTTGAATCCCTTACTCTTCTTTATTCCTTCTGTGACCCTCAGAAGAGCATCCCGCAGGTTCACTTCTGGGTACCAGTGAAACCTGGGGCATTGGGTACAAATACCCCAGTTGGTAGAGTGCTGACCTAACGCCACACATGAGGCCCTGGGTTCCATCCCCAGCACCACATAATCAAGGCATGCACTTTCACCACTACATCAGAAGGCAAGAGGATCAGGAGTTAAAGGTCACCCTTGGCTATATGGTGAGTTTGAGCCCAGAGCTACATGAAACCCTGTATCCAAAAAAATAAAATGTGTGTGTGTTTTTTTTAATAACTCAGGATTCTACATTGGAATTTTTATTACAGTTGGTTTTGCTTTTGGTTTTTGTTTTTAAATTCACATGATTTTCAAAAGCAGATCTTTCCTATATCTATTTTGGTATTGACATCAGAGAGAGAGAGAGAGAGAAAGAGATTGATTCAAAAATAATTACACACACACACACATATACACCTCAAAGCATTATTTACAAATGGATGACAGAGAGTAGTAAGATAGGGTCTTACTGTATAGTCCAGGCTAGCTAGGATTTTCCTGTCTCAGCACACACACACACACCCAGGTGCTGAGATGACAAGACTTGGCCATTATCCCAGGTAGTCAAGATTTTCTTGATGAAGGCCAGTTCATCCTCACTGTGGAGGGTTTCTTTTGTTTGGGATGCAGAACCATTCCTTGCTTGCTTTATAGAGTCTGAATGATGGATGAGAAAAGCCAAGACAGGGCAGCCGAGGATGAGGTTAGCAGGCCTGTTTCGCAGACAAGCTTGTATGTTTGCTTTCTTGTTGGTTTTATTCACTTAAGCTCACAAAGTCCTCGTCAACTGACTTTTTACATTTGAGTAGATTACAATGTGTTTATGGGTCTGAATCCTTCCAAGACAGTAGCTAATTGGGCTCACCACACAACAGCAGGGGAGTCTCATTATCCTGATTTAACAAAGGAAGGCACTTCCTGCAGAGAAGTTAAGGGACTGGATCCTGGCCATCACATTGATCTAATCACCACTCTCTTTGGCACACTCATCATCACCGTTAATTTTTAACATACTAGGAGGGCACTCAGCAATCCATGCTGCATCTCCAGGATTAATAGACCTTCTGTGTAACTATCCCTCAAAAACCTACGTAAGTAATGAAACAAATGTTTATTGAACTCAATGCTGTGAGCCTTCCCCTTCTTTCTTGGCACCAGTCACAGAAGTAGCTGCCTTCTTCTATGGGCATCAGAATTCTCATTAATCCCCAGGGACTGGAGAGATGTCCCAGCAGTTAAGATCACTTGCTGCTCTTGCAGGGGAGCTGAGTTCAGTTGCCAGCACCCACATCAGGTGACTCACAGCTACCCATAACCTTAGCTCCTGAGGATCCAGTGCCCTCTTCTGGCCTCAACCAGTTCCTGTACACATATACTCACACACAGAGACACTCATAAACAAAAGTAAATAAAAATACATCATTTTTAGAAAGAGGACCAGGAAGCCAGGTTGCAGTGACACACGCCTTTAATCCCAACACTTGGGAACAGAGGCAGGTGGATCTCTGAGTTTGAGGCCAGGGGATGATTCAAGACCCACATTGTGATGCTCAGCACTGGTTATGGGAACAACAAGCAACCAAAGCACCTGCCGCACAGTGGTTCCCACCTAGTCCAGGTTCATGTCATTAAGGAGCCAGAATTTCTGATCGCTCACAGTATTTTCTTCAAGTAAGGTCATTGTGGAAAAACCAGTCCAGCGGCCATCAGGGCCATCACTCCTGATACTGGTTTGACCAGAGAAGAACATGAAATATTAGCTTATGTGTATGTTTTATTTGTGCTTAAAAGAAAAACCACAAAGCAGGAGGCAGTGGCTAATACATATCTGTAATTCTACTACACCAGAGGTGGGATATTAACAGAGGATCAGAGTTCAAGGTCATCCTCGGCCAGAGCTAAAGGAAACTGAAAAACAAACAAACCAAGAACCCAACTATTCATCAGGGCTAGGGATGTGGCTCAGTTGGTAGAGTGCTTACCTAGCACCCAGTGCCAAGCAAAGTAGATGTGGTGTTGCAAGCCTGACATTCAAGCACTCTGGAGACAGAGGCAGGAGGATTGGGATTTCAAGGTCAACATCAGCTACATAAGCTGATCATGTGAAACATGAATGTAGCTGATCATGTGATATGAGAGACCCTCTCTTAATCTTATCTCTTATCTCTTCTAAAACAGGATAACGCCTGGGGTATGAGAGCATTGCTTTACTGTTTTGTAGAGACAGTCCACACTTCATCCATTCACATATTTACTATGGAGATGTTTCTTGTAGCTCCAGGTGGACACAACATGACCAGCCATTTCATGTTCTTGCTGCTCTGCCTTCCATGCCATGATGGCTTCTGTTCGAATGCAAGCCACCGTAAACCTCTTCTTTAGGTTTCCTCAGATGGCCATTTTGCTGCAGCAATGAAACAAGTGAGTAGTAATACATCTCCCTCCTCAGGAGGGTTGCTAAATGCGCAGGATCCTGAGTGGGCCCAGGATCAAACCCTATGTGAATTACTCTTCTAACCGAGGAAGAGTTGGGCATGGTGGGGCACATCTGAAACTCCAGCAGTCAGAAGGATGAGAGATGAGAAACTCCAGTTGAAGGCCAGTCTAGGCTAAATTGCAAGATTCTGTTGCATGGCAAAAATAACTGAGTGGGACTTGGTGGTGGATCCCTGCAATCCCAACATTTTGGAGGTGGAGGTTGACAGATCAAGAGTTCAAGGTCATCCTTGACTGCATAGTGAGTTCCAGGGTTATGTGAGACCTTGTCTAAGCAAGTAGATAGATAGATAGATAGATACATACATATATACATACATACATACATACATACATACATACATACATAAAAGCAAAATAGAAGACAGGGCAAGATTTGGGGGTGGGGGTAAATGCATCCAAGTTACTGTCATTGTTCAATGTGTACCTCACAGCTGTTGATCCAGAAACATGGCCTACTTTTAGAAGTCCAGTCAGACTTAAGACTGATGGCTTAGTTTTCTTAATAGTATACAGAACTGAATTGAACTAGGAATATAAAAGGCGTGGTAACATGGCTACCTAATTAGCATCATGATTAGGTACTTTCTCCCCCTGAAGCACAGTTTTACACATGAGTAGTCAGAAGAGCTTCGTGGTGGCAGGTTTTGAATGCCAACTTGGCTGGATTTAGCATCACCTAGAAGATACAACTCTCCTGTCATCTTCAAGGGCATTTCCAGGGAAGATTGACAGAGGAGGGAAGGAAGTTTCCCTCAAAAAGGAAAGGAACTCACATCCTATGATCCAGATATAAAGAGATCTGAGGGATAAGTAGTTTTCCCTTGCCTGCCTTCACCTCTTCCTGATAAAACATGTGTGTCGCTACTCTGCCATCCGAGGTAGATACCAGACTCCATCTTCTTTGACCTTCTAATATGGCAATGTGACAATGGACAGTGAATACCAATGATTCTCTGGGGAGCCTCCAATCCTCTCTCACCCATTTGGGACTACCAGGCATCTCCTTCTGTGGAATGAGCAGCTATCAAGTTTCCAGAATCTCTAGTGTGCAGACAACCATTGCTGGACTACATTGACCTTATTGTAAGCCAATCTAATAGATTTTCTTTGTAATCTGTGCACATTCTCCTGGCTCTGTTTCTCAGTGGTTCTCAGCCTTCCTAATGCTGCAACCCTTTAACATAGTTCCTCATGTTGCGGTGACCCCAACCATAAAATCTTTTTTTTTTTTTTTTTTTTTTTTGATTTTCCAAGACAGGGTTTCTCTGTGTAGCCGTGATGGCTGTCCTGGAACTCACTCTGTAGACCAGGCTGGCCTTGAACTCAGAAATCCGCCTGCCTCTGCCTCCCAAGTGCTGGGATTAAAGGCGTGCACCACCACGCCCAGCCCATAAAATCACTTTCATTGCTACTTCATAAGTGTAATTTTGCTACTGTTATGAATCTCAATGTAAATACATGTGTTTTCTAATGGACTTGGGTGACCCTGAGAAAGGGTTGTTCAACTCCCCAAAGATGTCTCTGCTGCTCTCAAGAACCCAGCCTAATACAGGCATAAAGACAAGGAAAGGAGCTGAATGTGGTCTCCCATGTGCCTTCAATACAAGCACTCAAGAAACAAAGGCAGGATAATGGCATTTAGGAGCCCAGTCTAAGCTACATAGTGAGACCCTATCTCACAACTTCCAACAAAATGATGAGGAATAGCCCAAACCAAACCGCCATGGTTCAAATGAAAACAGACAGGCTGTGAGCCTCAGTTTCCATGCCTGTAAAGTACAACTAATATATAATATGCATACATTTGCTAAACACTGTACTAGTGAAAAACGTCTGACACATAAGACTGTATATTTATCATATAATTCTATTTGCATGAAATGCCCTGGGTGTTCAAATCCATAGAGACAGGAAGTAGACCAATGATTGACAGGGACCAGGTAGAATCAGGGAAAGGTACCTGACTGTTTAATGGGAAAGGGTGTTTCTTTGTGGAGGGTTACACTAGAGAGTGATGACAGCTGCACAATATAATGGATATACAAAAATGTTGCTGGGCTGTAAGCTTTACAGTAGTTAAAATGGGGGCTGGAGAAGTGGCTCACCATTAAGCGCACACATTGCTCTTGCAGAGAATCAATGTTCAGGTCCCAGTTCTGATGTGGGGTAACCCACAACCACCTGTAACCCCAGCTCCAGAAGATTTGTTGCAGTCTTCTATCCTCTATGGGTACCCAAAGCATGAATGCATATACATAATTTAAGTTACATCTTTTTTTAAAAAGATATTTGAAAAAAGGGTGGCGAGATGGCTCAGTTGGCAAAGTGCTTGCTATAAAATCACAACATGCACAATGTCACACACTTGCAATCATGCGCACACACAAAATGAAGACCCACACTCCATGTATTTTTGCCAGAAATCATAACCATGAGATCAGCTCGAACAAACTAATTTCGAACTGGTCTGTATTAAGACCGTCAATGCCAAGTCAACCAGAAGACTTTTCAATAGCCTTGAGCCTATCTGTACCTCTAATGGGCTAGCCATAAATAAGAGACATAAAGTAGCAACAATGAGCTTGTGTGTGTGTGTGGGGACGGGGGGGGAACCTAGCTAATTTACACCATAATCAAAATACCCAGGAATCTTCAACAATTGAAGAACTGATGCCAGTCTCTGTCGTAAGCACACCCGACTGTATTATTTCACATGTGAATGTAATTTCTAAATTGCAGTGTATAATGTGGAAGGGTGTGCGATTTCTGAAAAGCAAAAAAAAAAAAAAAAAAAAAAAAAAAGTATTTATGTTTCTCTGTGGCATCGCTCCCTGATGAGAGAAATCAAAGGGATTATTGGAACAGTGTATTACAGGGCTCGGGAGCGGAACAGTTGAGAAAACGACTATCATTAATCTTCACGCAGCTGAACAGAGAGAGCAGAGGCGGGAGCCTCGTGCTTCCCGTAGCCAAGAGGTCTGCTGATAGGCATCTCCATCCCTGAAACACCTGTCCTAAAGGCAGCCATTGACCAACTCTGGAACATTGGTGTCAGCCAATATGGGTGAATGAACCACTCACCAAACAGTTCTCCCCAATCCAAACCTGTCCCCACAGATCTGACCAGCATGTGCACCTGCACACACAGGTTCACCATCACCTAAAGAACAGAATGGAAGAATGGAAGTTCTTGTGTTTTCTATGTTTCTCATTGCTGTGACCTAAGAAGCAGTGTAAGGAGCCGGGGACACGCCTCGCCTGGATAAGTGCTTGCTGTGCAAAGCATGAGGGTCAGAGTTTGGATTCCCCTACTCCCATAATAAAAAGCCAGGCACAGAAGCACATCTATAATCCTAGAAATAATAATAATGCCTGTGCTGGAGAGGCATAGACAGGCAGCATCCTGGAGCTTGCTAGCCACCCAGTGTAGCCAGGTTCAATGAGAGAACTTGTCTCAAAAAAATAATAGTGATGGATGAAGACACTCTACATCAATCTCTGGATTTTACATACTTGCACATACTCATCTACATTTATATGTGAATATATTCACACACACACACACACACACACACACACCAGAGAAAAGCAACTTAAGGATTTTTAAGGATTTATTTTGACTCATGGCTTTATTGTGAGGAAGGCGTTGAAGGTGGGTCTTCACCCATAGTGATGGGAACTTGCATCAAGACTTCTTGCACACATAAAGTGGAAAATTTTGGTTTCTTCGGAGACTCAGTTGGTCTTTTCTTTTGGAAACCGTCATATGAGAGGATATTTTTGCCGAAGCAGACATAGGGGAGGATGTTTGCTAAGCACAGGCGTGTGGTGTTTTTCTGGAGGCAGCCTGGGAGAAGGGCGTGTGATGCTTTGCTAGAGCAGATGCTTGAGAGAACAGGTGATGTTTGGAAAGGATATAAATATAGCCCAATGGACAATGGACAAGGCTGGATGGTATTGGTATGCCTTACCATTCTTTGCTGGTCATTGTCATGACTTCATAGAGAAAAATGCACCAAAAAAATTCTGGTGGTGTTCTGGCAGCTTCTTGTTGCTTCTGAGGACTCAGGCTATTGGTAGAGCCTTGAGGTTTCTTCTGGATCGACTGAACTGCTGATATCCTGACCACGTAGATTGAATTTGCTCCAAAGATATATTTCTACACAGGTCCACATCCTCCTTTGCTCTAATAACCTTCCCTTTCAACTGTCTCTGGTGGCTGGTGGGCTAGAAGGGAGGTTAAGGTACTCAAGAACCCTTAGTAAAAGTAGGGTTTGAAAACTCTAAGCCTACACATATGGGTAAATCAGGAAGCAGAAGAGACTGGAAGCAGTGTCCACAGTGTCCTACCTACACCAGCCAGGCCTCCACAGTCTCCCTCAACAAACACCAGATTGAGACCAAGTAGTCAAACACATGAACCTGTGGAGCCATTTCACATTGGAACTTAGCAATGGGATCTTGCAAAGATAGCTTCTAACTACCTCTGTTGAGGCATGCTTAGTTGAAATTATCCCTCAAGGGTCCTGTGTTGGAAGATTTGTACATGATATATCAGGAAGTGGTATACAGGGGGTTGTGGGAGGTCCCTAGGTCATATAGAGATAGTCCCTCTAAAAGGAATTGTAGTGGGGCTGAAGAGATAACTCAGTGGTAAAACACAGATGCTGTTCTTACAGAGGAGTCAAGTTCAGTTCCCAGCACTCACATCAGGCAGCTTTCAACTATGGTAACTCCAGCTTTGGGGATCTGCTGCCCTCTTCTGAATTTTGCAGACATCGCACTCACTTGCACATGTACACAGAGGCACACACGTAATTTTATTTTAATCTTGTTTTTTAAAAAAATAAGATTTATTTTTATTTTTTATGCATTGGTGTTTTGCTTGAATATATGTCTGTTTGAGAGTATCAGATCCCCTGGAACTGGAATTACAGTTGTGAGCTTCTATGTGGATGCTGGGAATTGAACAAGAGTCTTCTGCAAGAGGTCTTAACCACTGAGCCATCTCACCAGCCCCCCCCCCTTTTTTTGCCTACATGTATGTCTGTGTGAGGGTGTCAGATCCCCTGAAAATGGAGTCACAGACAGCTGTGACGGACCATGTGGGTGCTGGTAAATGAACCCAGGAAGAGCAGCCAGTGTTCTTACGCTCTGAGCCATCTCTCTAGCCCCTATTTTAATCTTTAAAAATAAAATGAAATTGTGGGACCTGAAGCCCATGCTTGTCTCCTTTTCTGTTTTCCCCAAACACGTTCCCTGAGCACTTGATTCTACCAGGCAGTTATTCTCCCTTGAAGCCTTCTTCAGAGCTGAGCTGATGCCAGCATCGTGCCCTCAAATCTCTGAAACTGTGAGCTAAATAAACCTCTTTTCTTCATAAAGTTAGTGCACCTCAGCTTTTTCTATTTTATTATAAAAAAAAACTAATCTGGGACCCCCTTCTATTTCCTAGATCAGATTACTTTCTTTTTCAAAAATGTAGATTTTGTTTCCCAAGCATAGCTGAGCACAGTACTTTTGTTTGGGAGCAATTCTGCCCCCTTTTCTTTGTGCGATGAGTAGAACTACTCAAATTTTTTGGCACCCAGAAGATCATGAGTCTCAAATGCTGGACATTGAACTATAGGATCTTTTACTTTCATTTCTTTATTTTGGTTTCACTTTAGGCTGATTGTACTACACCCTGGTTCTTTTCTTTTCAAATAAGAAATCGTATAACGTGGTTTTGATTTTACAAGAACTGACAGATGAAATATTTTAGATTTTTTTTAAAAAAGACGCTGGACTTTTAAACTGTTGAGAAATTTTAAAGATCGTGGGACTTTTAAATTTGATGGTGTTTTATGTTATGATATTGAGATCTTGGTGGCAACAAAGACAAAGGTTATATATAGTTTATCCCTGGTGTGTTTGTGTGTCAAGTTGAAAAAGCTTGGAGAATTCTATTAACTTTTATTGTCAACTTAACAAAGCACAAATTCATCTGGGAAGAGGGAACTTCAACTGAAGAATGCCTAGGTCAGGTTGTTCTGTGGCCATGTCTGTAAGAGATTGTCTTCAGTAATGACTGATATGTCAGGGTCTGGCCTACTATAGGAGGCACTATCCCTAGGCAAGTGGTCCTTGTATGTGCAGGAAAAAAAATAGCTAAAATGAGCCAAGGAGTGTCTCCCCACAGGTCCTGCCTTATACTCAATGATGGATTGTGACCTGGAAATGTAAGATGAAAGAAAAGCTCTCCTCCCCAAGTTCCTTCAGGTTGTGGTGTGATCACTGTGACAGAAAGCAAAGTAAGACACTCAGTACTACAATAACCAAATGACCAATGCCCCACCCCCTTTTGTCCCCTCATTTTGCATGACACTCAATAAGCATTCTGAAATATTTTAACTTTTCTAAGTATACCCCAATACAATGATTTTTTAAAGATTTAATATATGTGTGTGTGTATACATATATATGTATATGCATATGTATATGAATATGTACACACACACACACACACACACACACACACTGCAGCCATCTTCAGACACACCAAAAGAGGGCATCAGATCCCATTACAGATGGTTGTGAGCCACCATGTGGTTGCTGGGATTTGAACTCAGAACCTCTAGAAGAGCAGTCAGTGCTCTTAACAGCTGAGCCATCTCTCCAGTCCCAATACAATGATTTTAAATTGGGGCAATTTCATCCCTTCCCACTGTGATAAATACAGAAACTTTGAAGACTTTTTTTTTTTTTTGTCCCAAGTATCATCTAGAGGCAGAGGATTCTGCCAGACACTGCCGTAGACAGAACATTACCCACTCTTCCCAAAATGAACAATCCAACCCAAAACACTAATAGTGTTATTTTTAAAGAAAACTTCCCTTGGTAAATTACAACAATTGTCCCATATATTTACTCATTTGTAGCAGTTAATATTGTCAGATTGACAGAACTACTTAGGTTAACTCAATCTGGGACCCCAGCCATATTTAAGTAGGGTTTCCCTTCTCAGTTATTACTCAGTGTAAACACCCCCATAGACACGCTCAAAGAGGTACCTCACCAATGCCTTAGGTACACATTTTGCACATGTGTGAATTTCTGTGTATGTGTGTGTGTGTGTGTGTGCGCGCGCGCGCACGCGCCAGAGGGCAACATCAGGAATCATTCCTCAGGAGCCATCTGTCTTAGGGTTTCATTGCTGTGAAGAGACACCATGACCAAGATAACTCTTATAAAGGCAAACATTTGCTTGGGACTGGCTTACAGTTTCAGAGGTTCTGTCCATTATCATCATGGTAGGAAGCATGGCAGCATGCAGGCATACTTGGTGCTGGAAAAGGAGCTGAGAATTCTACATCTTGGTCCAGAGGCAGCCAGAAAGAGACTGTCCCACACTGGGGTGGAGCCTGAGCATAGGAGACCTCAAAGCCCACATTTCCTCCAACAAGGTCACACCTCCTCCAATAATGCCACACCTCCTAATAGTGTAACTCCCCATGGCCAAGTGCTCAGACACACGAATCTATGAGGGCCAAACCTATTCAGACCACCACACCATCCATTTTGTTTATTGAGATAGGGTCTCTCACTTGTCACATAAACTAGGTTGGCTGGCCAGAGAGCTCCAGGGGAACCCGTGCCTCTCATTCCTTATAATCTTGTAGATTTATAAGCACATGCCGTCACACCCTAATTTTTTTGTGGGTCTCAAAGATCAAACTCAGGTCCTCACACTTGTGAGGCAGGCACTTTACAGACTGAGCCATTGCGTACCATGGAACACACACCAATATCAGAGAGCAGCTTGCAGGAATTGGCTCTCCTTTCTGTCACGTGGGTCCCAGTGATCAGGGATCGAACTCAGATCTTCAGACTTGGCAGCAGGTGTCTTAAATCTGCTGAGCTATCTCACCAAGCCCTCACTAGATACTCCTTAATCCAATCAAGTTAACAGTCAGAATTAAGCATCTCCAACTGTTTGCTGCATTCCTTACCTTCAGCTGTTGCTAGATAGTGAGTTCCTGGAGAGTAAAGTCTGCAAGGCCACACAGTAACAAGAGTGGAAATATTTATGGAATGCCAAGAAATGGACCGGAAATTAGGAAAAGGTGATTGCCAAGGACATTTATTTATCAACGTTGGCTCTCCCACTGAAATGGTGCCTGGAACAGGGCCCAATCCCTGGGACAAAAGAAGAAACTCTTGGCTCCAACTTGCTGTCTGGGTTTCCCTGCCAATCAAAGTTGTCATGGAAAGGAACAGCCTCTGCTATTATGTTGAGCACAATGAGACTGTTTAGAGGAGAGCCTTACCTTCAGGAAATTCCAATGAGCCTGTTTTATTGTTACCTCCTTACAGTAACGACTCCCATGGGGTTAAACCAGGTGTAAAATAATTACTAAAACATCCCTGCCACAGAGAAGACTTACAGAAGTAAGGCTCCTGCTTCAGTCGGGGAGGGTAGGGCTTGCTCATGGAAACAGAGTGTGGTATGGAAGATATACAGAGGAGAGGGGCAATCACAGCATGAGAGGGGGAGGGAGAAGCAGGAGGAAGAGCCCAGACCTTTCATCCCAGTTACATACCACACCACTTCCTGCCTCTGCAGCTTGGTTGATCTTTGCCCCCAACACACACACACACACACACACACACACACACACACACACGAGCCTACCACCACCACCACCACCACCACCACCACCACGGGGCACACACACACACACCAAAACAATTCAGGCAGAGAAAGGTAATGACCATTATGAGCCAACTTTTGCTGAAGTCCTATGGGAAACAAAATGAGGATGAGATTCACCAAGGGGTGTTTTCCAGGACTGGAGCAATGGCTCAGTGGCACTTACTGCACTATCTGAGGATCTGAGCTTGGTTCCTTCACTTACCTTGGGTGGCTCCCAACTCCCTGTAACCAGACCCTGGTTTCCATGGGCACCTACATCCACAGGCACTGTGGTGGTTTGAATACGAATCCCCACCTTCACCCAATAGCTCATGTATTTGAATGCTTTGTCCCTAGTTGATGGAATTATTTGGGGAAGATTTACAGTTGCCCTCAATCTTCTCAGTACTGGGTCCCTTTAATACAGTTCCTCGTGTTGTGGTGACCCTACAGCCATAAAATTATTTTCCTTGCTATTCATAACTGTAATTTTGCTACTGCTATGAATCACAATGTAAATATGTGTTTTCTGATGGTCTTATCATTCGACCCCTCAAAGAGGTCATGGCCCACAGATTGAGAACCACTAGGTTAAGCAATGTGATCTTGTTGGAAAAGTTATGTCACTGGAGGTCAGCCTTGAAGTTTCAAACTTCAAAGCCATCCCCAGTTCACTCCCCCTCTCCCTCTCCCTCCCCCTCTCCCTCCCCCTCCTCCTCCCCTCCCCCTCCCCCTCCCCCTCCCCTCCCTCTCCCCCTCCCCATCCCCATCCCCCTCCCCCTCCCCCTCCCCCTCTCCCTTCCCCCCAACCTTTATGTTGAGCCTGTGGATTGGATGTAAGCTCATACCTATTTTTCCAGCATGAAGCCTGTCTGCCTTCCTGCCATGATTGTCACAGACTCTAACCCTCTGTAACTCTGAACTTCACATTAAGTGCTTTCTTGTATACATTGCCTTGGTCATGATGTTTTGTCATAGCAATAGAACAGGAACTAAGACATGCACATATCCATACAAACACACAAGTTCATGCATACACACACAAAAAAAGACAAAATAATATTTTCAGTATCTTCTTCCTTTGCTCTTTGTTCTCCAAATGTCACATCAAGAGGAATCAAGAGTCTGTAGCCCGAGTATCACCACCCCAGAAGCTACATTGTGTAGTATTAAATTTGGGCAGTGTTCAGATCCTGACACGGAGCTTTGAATAATTAGTTTATTGATTTGTGAGCTATGTTCAGAATGAGTTGGGTTTGCCAGCACAAAGCTGGATTTGGGCAATGCAATTGTTTTCAATAACATAGCACTTGGGTATCAATAACACCCTTTTCTTAAATAAATGTACTCTTTTGGGCCAGGGAGATGGTTCAGTGATTATGAGCATATGAGGCTCTTATAGAGGACCCATGTTCAGTTCTCAAATCCCACACCAGACAGCTTACCTGTAACTCCAGATTCAAGGGATCTGATTTCTACTTCTGGACTCCATGGGCATTTCTGCACTCACATGTTCACATATCCACACACATACATATACGTGACAGAAATAAATCTTCGAAATGAAATGTATTTTTGACAATTCCATATATATGTGTGCATGTATATATAATATGAAATATATAGTATATGCATATATTACATATTATATTTTATATTTTTCCATATATATTCCCATCACTTCTCCAACAGCTCCTCCTCCCATTTTCATGTCTTTGGTTTTGTTTTATGACCCACTGAATTTAACAATGGCTGCTGATGCATTAGACAGGAACACATGTCTGCTTGCCCCAGAGAAAGTCCAACATGGTGGACCAATATGTTCAAGCACATAAGCTTGTGGGGCAGTTCACATACCATATGTTCTAGTTTGCTTTCTGTTGGTACAATACTCTGACTAAGATTACAGGGGCGGGGTGGGGGGGGTTGCTTGGTCTCCACTTAGTGAGGCAAGTCAGGGCAAGTACTGAAGCAGGAACCTGGAGCAGAATCCATGGAGGGCTGATGGTTGCTGGCTTATTCCCAGGCTCATTAGCTAGCTATTGTGTACAGCAAAGGGCAGTAATGGTGCTGCCCGCACTGAGTTGGACTCTCTCACATCAATGAAGACCAACCTGATGAAGACCACTGCTCAAATTGAGTTGTTTTTTTTTTTTTCAGGGATTCTAGACTGTAACAAACTGACAATTAATACTAACAAGAAAACCATTCCATCTTGCTGTGCTATTGCTATGAAGAGACACCATAACCAAGGCAACTCTTATAAAAAACAAACAAACAAACCATCAAATTGGGAATGGCTTACAGTTTCAGAGGTTTAGTCTATTATCTGCATGGAAGGACATGAAGGCAGACATAGTAGCTGAGAGTTCTACATCTGAATCCACAGGCAACAGGAAGAGAGAGTCACTGGGTCTAGCTTGGGCTTCTGTAACCTCAAAACCTACCCCCAGTGATACACTTCACCAACAAAACCACGCCTCCTGATAATCCAAAGCAATGCCACTCCCTGATGACTGAGCATTCACATATATAAGCCTAGGAGGGCCTTTCTTACTCATACTACCACACATACCTCAGCACTTTGTATCCACACCACAGCAAGCCCTCCTTGAGGAGCTATCTTGAGACTCTCTGAGATTCATCAAACTTACATTAAATTCATGTGTAGTCCAAGGTGCCTCAAGAACAGTGGTATTTCAGTTATTTGTGAATTTCCTGGTGTTTTCAAAGTTCCACAGCAGGTCCTTAGGCCAAACATTCTTTACTACACAGTACATCTGTAAACCTTTGCCAGGGTAATGCAACAGAGCGATCAAAGCCTTGGAGTCTGTAGTTCTGTCCTTTTTGTTTTTATGAAGAGACAGTGAATGAGTTATGTTGGTTTTGAGAGGATATATATACACACACACACACACACACACACACACACACACATATATACATTACCAATAAACAAATCATGTGATTCTCTCTGTATTTCAATGTATTTATTTATCTTGCCAAACAACTGAGCCCAAGGATGTTCTTAACACATGCTAGGTTCAGTGGTTTGTATAGATATGCCGCTCCCCCCCCCATAGACTCATTTGTTTGAATGCTTGGTCCATAGGGAATGGCACTATTAGGAGGTGTGGCCTTGTTGGAGGAAGTGTGTCACTGTGGGCATGGATTTTGAGGTCTCATATATGCTCAAGCCACGCCCAGTGTTGACCCAGTCTTCTCCTTGCTACCTACAGATCAATATGTAGAACTCTCGGTTCCTTCTCCAGCATGATGTCTGCCGGCATGCTGCCATACTTCTCACCACGATGATAATGCACTGAACCTCGGAAACTATAAGCAAGCCTCGATTAAATGTTGTCCTTTATACGAGTTGCCTTGGCTATGGTATCTGTTCACAGCAATGGAACCCTAAGCACTGAGCACCCCACCACCTCTTCTTTTTATCACTTAATTTTTTTAATTTTTATTTTATTGTGTTGAGTGTGTATGAAGAGAGAGAGAGAGACTAGCATAACAAAATATATGTGGAGATGAAAGGACAACTTTGGGAGTCGTCTCTTTCCTTCCACTTTGGATTCCATGGGTCAAACTCGGGTCATCAGGCTTGCATGCCAACTACTTTTTCCCATTGAGCCAACTTGCCAGCCTATTACTTGTTATTTTGAGACAAGTCACACTATCTGTTAGACTGTCCTTAAACCTGTGGTCTTCTTCTTGCCTTAACCTTCCTAGTAGCAAGGTCCCAGAACTGTACCAGTGAAGGTCACTTAGGGAAAAATTCTTTTTTAAAAATGTGTCATGGTGACTCTTGATTGTCAGCATGACAAGATCTAGAATCACCTAGGAGATAAACTTCTTGTCTTGTCTTGGGGGAGTTTCTAGATTGGGTTAATTGAGGTGGGGAGGCCCATCCTGAATGTGGATGACATTATTCTATATGCTAGTCCTGGACCGAATGAGAAGGAGACAGTGAGCTGAGTACCAGCATCCATCTCTCTCTGCTTCCTGACTGTGGATGCCATGTGACCAGGTACCTCACACTTTGCCACCATGCCTTCCCAGCTGTGACAGACTAGACCCTGGAACTGTGACTCAGAATAACCCTCTCTTGCTAAAGTTACTTTTGTTAGATATTTTGTCAAAGCAATGAGGAAAATAGATAATAAAAAATATTAATCCAAATTCTAGAGTACTGATTTTTTTTTTTCCTGTACAAAATGCAAAACTAGGCCTGGAAAGAAGTCTCAGTCTTGAGTTTGGGTCCCCAGAACCCACTAATTGTTGGGTGGGCATGGCAGCAGGTCTGTAATTCCAGCTTGTGATGGTAAAGAAAGGGAATTCCTAGATCAAGCTGGGTATTGAGACTAGAGAGATCTGTAAGCTCAAGGTTTGACTGAGAGAACCTGACTCACTGAAATAGAAGAGTGAGAGATGATGATTCCTGAAAGCAACTTTGTGCCTCCACATGTATACATTTGCCAATCATTTACACAACACAAATATGCATACATGTATATACATACGTGCATAATATAGACAGACATAATGCACAAATAGATACATATACATACAAACACATATATACACACATACACACACACACCAGAGAGAGAGAGAGAGAGAGAGAGAGAGAGAGAGAGAGAAGTGCCAAACTACTACTTCTCTCTATTTCAGGTCCCCAAAGTCCTGGTGACAGACACATGCCATCACCAAGCATGAATTATTGTCTCCATAACGTAATAAACTCACAAATATTATTAAACAGGATACTCATTTTGAATTACCCACCGCCAGCATCTATTAAAATTACAAGAACTTACCTGGTGCTCAATAAATACTTGTTCAATTTAATTAGCTGGTTAATCTGAGTATTAACTATAATGTATCCAATTCAGAAAGCCACAAACATTTAATGAGCGCTCCCTGCAAGCCAAGCTCTTGAGAAATAACAATAACTAAAGAGCAGTGCCTGGTCTCTAGGCACTGTCTATAGGGAGGAAAGACCCAAAAGAAGCTAAAATAGTTATTTCATAATAAAATGCAATTCTATAATAGAAGAAAGAGGAAAGTGGTATGGGAAAATTAAATACTGACATGAAAATAGAAGAAAGAAACATGAGAGAATAAATGATTCCAGTACAGGGGGTGGGGGGAACAAAGGTGGGGAACTGTTGAATAAGACCAAAATACATAACACCACGTATATAAATGGCACATGAACACATTATTTTGTATAATGAATGTGTGCCAGTAAAGCTGAAAAGTACCCAACTATCTCACCCCACAACATGACTACTGGAGAGATAAACGGCAGACAAGACCCAGCACATTGTGAGTCTTCAAAATAAGTTTTACTCATAGTGAGAACCGGAGAGGTTCTTCAGTGGCTAAAGGTGTTTGCTGCCAAGGTTGAAGAACTGAGTTCGATCCTCTGTATGCTCTCATGGTGGAAGGTGAAAACTGACTCCCACAGATTGTCTCAGACTTCCACGTGTATGTCGTGGCTTGTGTGAACATGACTGTGCGTGAGTACATATAAAACAAATGAATAAACAAATAAGAAAAAAATTTTTAAAATGTAATAATAAAAAGTAAATAAATAGAGGTGGTAGCCTTTATAAAAAGAATCTTACTCTTGCTGACAATATAGCCACAGTCATGGTATTTGCCCACTTAGTTTCGTGTGTATTCCAATTTTATTCTCTTGCAGTGTAGGAGCTCAAACTCGGTGCACTCTTGGCAAGTGCTCTCTCACTGAGCTCTGTCCCCAGCCTGCTGCATCATAATTCAGTGCTATACCAAGTTTCTTGAATTAATATAGAAATGTTTTTTCATTACAGTCATTCATTAACTGCCAATACTGTATAATGTCTTACATGAGTTTTAAAACGTTGAATTAGGGGCCGGCAAGACAGCTCGGCCAGTAAAACTGCTTGCAGCCAAGCCTGAGGACCCTCAGATTGGTCCCTGGCACCCAGGGTGGCAGGAAAGAACTGATCCCTGAAAGTTGTCCTTTGACCTACACACACACACACACACACACACTTAAATCTCCAAACACACATAAAATAAATACACAAGACTATAATACAACTCCAAATTTGAGTGGTTGGCCTTTTAAAACCATTTTTTTTTCTTTTTTTTTTAAGGGAAGGTCAGTCTCGCAAGTCTTATTTTATTCCTTGAAGCACAGTCTTGTGTAGTCTGGCTGTCCTCAAATTCACAGTGTAAATAAGGATGACCTTGAGTTTCTGATCCTCCTTCTTGGTCCACCTCCAGGGATTTCAGGGATGCACTGCCACACTGGCTTTCTGCAGAGCTGGGGACAGGACCCAAAGCCTCTCTATCGTAGATAAATCACTGTCAACTGAGTTCATCTCCACCCTAAAGTCATGGCTTTCTTAAGTGTCCACAAAAGAGAAGAATCCATCCAAAGGATAGGAAAGTTACACACAGGCTGTAATGTCACAGGCATTCTGCAGAACACCCCAACTCCCTCTCCCCCCCCCCCCCGAAAAAAAAGAACCAGGATGCTGGAACCAAAGCCAAGCAGGAGGGACATTCTAGGCAAGATCACATTTGTAAAACAAATGGGCCTGGAGACAGGGCCCAGCGATTAAAAGCACTTGCTGCCCTTGCCAAGACCAGAATTAAGTTCCCAGCACTGACACTGGTGGCTCACAATGGCCTGTAACTTCAGCTCTAGAAGTTGACACCCTTGTCTGGCCTCTGTGGGCACTGTACTCATAGGCACACACACACACAATTAAAAATAAAAATAAACTTCTTTTAAAGATAAACTTAAATGTGATAATTTTTTAAAGGTGTATTTATTTTATGTATATGGGTATGCCGTCCCTTTCTTCAGACACATCAGAAGAGGACATTGGATCCCATTATGGACAATTTCTGGGATTTGAACTCAAGACCTCTGAAAGTCAGTGCTCCTAACCACTGAGCCACCTTCCAGCCCGGTGATAATGCTTTAATGCACCTATCTAAAGAATGACACATGAAGAAAACACAATGGGATCGCCTCTCTTTGTAACCAAAAGTTAAAGGCAGTTCCATTGCAAGAGGGGGGAAAAAAGGTAATTAATTGCTGCCAGTGGTTCTCTTCCGTAATGAAGACGCATTGTGTAGATATTCCCCTCGTTTGCATACAATTCTGAAGCTGAGTCTCATGCAAATGCATCCCTATAATACTGCAGGGGTGGTGAGATGACTTAGTGGGGAAAGGCATTTGCTGACAAAGGCTGTGAGTTCAACATACAGGACCTACACACAGTCCACACATATGCATTCTCTCTCTCTCTCTCTCTCCCTCTCCCTCTCTCTTACACACACATACACACACACTAAATAAAATGTAGAAAAGAATAGTGCAGTGTTCAGTGACCTAAAAGATAAGGCAATGTCCTCATAAAGTAATATTCGCTTATAAACTAGGCACATGCTCTTGTGCACGTTCAATCATCTTCAGATCTTATCATACTCAATATAATGCAAGAGGCTGCGTAAGTAAGTTATATGTTACATTTTAGGGGAGGTGACAAGAAAAGACTTTACATGTTCAGTACAGATGTATTTTCCCCTGGCCCCCGCCCCCCACCCCAACACACTCAGTCTGTGGAACCCAAGAAGTCAGAACCCATATATATCTTAGTTTTTTTTTTTTTCTCTTGTGGATGTGGTAAAATACTCAAGGAAAACAACTTAAGGAAGAATTGGTTTGTTTGGGCTCACAGATCAAGGCACAGACTATTGGCCGGGATAAGTCAAGACAGCAGGAACTTGAAGCAGCTGGTTCAATCAATCAAGCACCCTCAATCAAGAACAGAGAAGGAGTGAATGCATGCTTGTTAGTACCAGGTTTGCTTTCTCCTCTTCCTGCAGTCCAGGATCCCAGCCCTGGGAATGTGTACTACCCTGAGGGGTGAGGTTTCCATTCCAATTAATGTAAAGAAGGTAGCATTCCCAGGTCTTAGTGAGGGTTTTTATTGCTGTGAAGAGAAACCATGACCAAGGCAGTTCTTAGAGTGGAAAGCATTTAGTCAGAGCTGTCTTACAGCTCAGAGGTTTAGTCCACTATCATCATGGCAGGGAGCATGGTAGCACGCAGGCAGACACGGTGCTGCAGAGGTAGCTGAGAATTCTACATCTGGATTCTTAGGCAGCAAGAAGAGAGAATGACCCTGGGCCTGGATTGAGCATTTGAAACCTCAGAGCCAGGCCCCAGTGACACAGGTCCACCAACAAGGCCACACCTACTCCAAAAAAAGGCCACACTTAGTCCAAAAAGGCCACACCTCCAATAATGCCATTCCTTATGAGCCTATGGGAGTTGTTATTTTCATTCAAACCTCCACAAGCTCATTACTCAGGCGAGTCTATATTCTGTCAATGTTTTAGTCAGGATTTTATTGCTGCAACAAAACACCAGGACCAAAAAGCAAGCTGGAGAGGTAAGGGTTCATTTGTCCTATACTTCCAGATCATAATCCATCATTGGAGGAAGTCAGGACAGGCACTCAAGTAGGGCTGGAACCCGGAGGCAAGAGCTGATGCAAAGACCATGGAGGATGCTGCTTACTGGCTTGCTTCCCCTGGCTTGCTCAGCCTGCTTTCTCATAGAATCTAGGACTACCAGCCCAGGGATGGAGCCCCCCACAATAGGCTGGGTTTTCCCTCAATGGTCACTAATTGAGAAAATGACTTAAGCTGGATCTCATGGAGGTATTTTCTCAACTGAAGCTCCTTCCTCTCTGATGACTCTAGCTTGTGTCAAGTTGACACACAAAACCAGCCAGTACAGTCAAATTGGCAATTAAACACTAATCACCCTGATGGATAGGAAAGGACAATTGAAATTAGCAAATACTATTAAAGGGACACTGTAAGGGCGATATTTACTCTCTCTTAGTCTCTAACTAGGCATAAGAATTAAAATGAAATAAGGCATTAACAGAAGAAAGGCGCATAACTGTTATTTATATTTTCATGTTCATAGAAAAATATTGCTAGAAAGATACAGAACAGAGGACTAGAGAGATAGCCTAGTCAATAAAGTGTGTGCCCCACAAGCATGAAGATCTGAGTTGCAAACCCAGTACCAAAGCTTCAAAAATAAAAACAAGTTAGACAGTATAGTGCTTGTTTGTAATCTTGGTACTAAGATCTCTGGTTCACTGGCCAGTCAGCCTAGCCTTCTCATCAAGTCCCAGGTTCAGTGAGAGATCATGCTTCAAACAAACAAATGGGTAGGGGCTGGAGAGATTGACACAGCAATTAAAGGCATATACTGATCATCCAGAGGACCCAAGTTTGGTTTTCAGCACCAGCTGATAACCGATCACCTATAATGCCAGCTCCAGGGGATCTGACACCCCCTTCTGGCACATGTAGGCACCTGCTGTCACAACCACATACATGTAAATAAATAAGAGAGAGAGAGAGAGAGAGAGAGAGAGAGAGAGAGAGAGAGAGAGAGAGAGAAACCTGAACTCGAACCCATCGTCCTTGGACGGCAAATGTCTCTTCACACATTTCAGTGACCATCTCATTCAAAGAGGATTTGCAGATCATTAAAGATGAACTTCCCACATCCTGCAAAACCTCAGGACAAGGAAGGCACAGATTTGGGGTAGGAACTAGACATAGGGAGACGCTTCTGAGGCCTCCCATGTACTCCTTCACAGGAAGAACTGATGTGGTCCCCATGGGATCAAAGAAAAAGATCAAAGACCCTAGGCTCCCAAGAGCCCCGGACAGCCAAGGATTCTGGAGCTGCTGAGATCAGGAAAGAGAAACAAAGACCAAGAGAAGAGGGAATGGGCCATGTGGAGCTCAGCCTGCTCCTTCCTGAAGATGGTGGGAAGGATAATATTTCACATCAGGATAATTATAATACATGAATTTCATTAAGGGGCTTTCTCGAGCCATATTTTTATCTAGTTACAAAAGTAATACATATTTATTAGGTCTGTCTTGGAAAATATACACAAGCGAGAAGAGGGGAATAAGTCATTTACGGTACCTCCATCAGACACAACCTCATTTATGTCTGATATATTAATTTCTGCTTTTTATCTAAACACACACATTTTAGGGTTTAAAAAAGGGCATCATTTTGCTCTTGCTTTTGAGAGTCCTTTTGTGTGCATGAGGAGTGTGTGTGTGTGCATGTGTTTAGTGTGTCCCTGTTTGTGTGAATGTAGGAGCATGTGCCACAGCACACATATGCAAATTAGGAGAAAATCTGGTAGTCTTTGCCTTCCATCTTGCTTGAGAGGGTTCCGTTCTATTGATTTTTTGTATGATGTATGTATATGTGTGTGAGCTTGTGATCATATGTGTGAGTGTGGGCAATTTCACGTGGACATTAAAGAAAACCATTGTGTCAATAATTACTCTCCATCTAGTGTGAGACAGAGTCTCTTGTCCTCTGCCATGTACACGGGGCTAGCTGGCCTGTGAGCTTCAAGGCATTCTCCTGTCTCCAACTACCATCTCACCCTAGGAATGCTGGGATTACAAGGCACACAACCATGAGTGGCTTAATGTGGTTTCTGGGGATTCTAACTTAGACCCTCAAGCTTGCAGCTCAGTAAACACTTTACCCACTGAGGCATCTCCCCAGACCTGATCTTGCTATTTTTAACCTGTTTGTTTAAATAACATTTCATCTGTGTTTTCCCATAGCAGTATTGTAACCCCAACACACATCGCCTTGTATTAGAGCATATTTGCTCTCCAGTTCTGAGACAGTAAAGCGGTTTCTGGGTCAAGTTAGACTGCTCAAGAGGGTAAAGGCACTGGCCACCAACCCTGATGACCTAAGTATGAACCCCAGAACCCATGTGATTGGAAGGAGAGAACTGGATCCACAAGTTCATCTCTAACTTCCTTATGCACATCATAGCATGCCTCCCCAACATACAGGCACATAAGTGCATGCGCGCGCACACACACACATACACAAACAAACACACAAATGTTTAAAGGTCGTTTCCAGCTTTTTACTACTGCAAACAATGCTTCTGAACAAACATATTTACCCACATCATGATTATCTTCCCATATCAATTCCTACAAGTAAATTACATACTTATTCTTAAGGCTTTCAATGAATACTGCCAAAATGTCCTCCAGAAATTAAGCATGTTCTGATTTATATTCCCATGAGCAGTGTGTGAGAACACTGCCTTCCAAGCAAGGCAGGAAACGCAGCTCAGTTATTGAATGCGAGCAGCTCTGCTAATTAGCTGAGCAGTCAAAATGTAACTGGATTAAAGCTATGGCAAGTTCATTCTGTCTGCTCTACGGGGCTTACGTACGTCCCAGGGACACATCGTTTTTCTTCTGCTGTCATTGCTTCAAGAAAATATCCCTGACTGTGCCTCGTAAATACTCTGCAATTATTACCTGCCAATTAAAAATAAAAATACACATGTTATTTAAGAGAGAGAATAATCATGACCCTGCCATTGCTTTAGTCAAAAAACAACAGTGTACTCTTCATATGGCTCCCTGGATGCTGCTGTGGTAATCCATTGAGTAGATTTTTATCTAACTTTAAAAATTCTTATCCTTTTAAAGACATGATTGCTTTCTGGCTGCGGGCTCAAGGGAACATTCTTTTGAAGGTAAAAGATCTATTAACATAGAAAACTACAGTACCGCTGGGCAAATCACCCACCATCTCAAATAATCTATCTTCCTTGTAAATTCTTAACAAAGGATTGGGGACTAGCTTAGGGGTAGAACACCCCTAGAATCCCCCAATGAGTGGCTGACTGAGACATGACTCAGTGGCAGACGGCTTGCCCAAAACACCCTAGTGAGGACTGGAGGAACCTGGGCCAGTTGTATACTCCCTGTCTAGAATCGCTGGTGAGGGATTGGAGGTGACTTGGTGGTGGTAGAGCTTCTGCCTAGAATCCCCTATTGAGAGGCTGAGGGGCATGGCTCAGTGGTAGAGCCCCTGCCTAGAATCCCCCAGGGAGGGGCTGGGGGCGTGGCTCAGTGGTAGAGGCCCTGCCTAGAATCCCCCAGTGAGGGGCTGGGGGCGTGGCTCAGTGGTAGAGCCCCTGCCTAGAATCCCCTATTGAGAGACTGAGGGGCGTGGCTCAGTGGTAGAGCCGCTGCCTAGAATCCCCCAGTGAGGGGCTAGGGGCATAGCTCAGTGGGAGGGCACCTGCCTAGAATCCCCCAGTGAGGGTTTGGGGTATAGCTAGAGTATTGCCTAGCACATGAAAGCCTTTGATTTCCATATAGCACACACACACACACACACACACACACACACACACACACACACTGCAGTTCACATATAAAATCCCAGTAGGGATGACCATTCTTTGAGATCCTTTACTGGTAAGAAAAGCTCACTTATCCAAACTGCCTGTGTAGCACCAGATCCTAGTAAGGAAAGAATGGACATGTCTGATAAAAGCTGGGGTTCAGAATCAATCCAGTTCCAATTCATTGGCCAAAAGCAAATTTAAGGGGGAAACCCTCAAAGAACATAATCAACTTTAGAGCAAAAAAATTATGGCTTTGATGAGTTATGAGTTACCAGAGACTGGAGGCACGTGATTTGTTATTCCCTTTCTTACCTCCGTAGAAAAGAAGGAGGAGCCAGGTGGTGGTAGCAAACACCTTTAATCCCAGCACACAAGAGGCAGAGGCCAGCCTGGTCTATAGAGTTCCAGGACAGTCAGGGCTACACAGAGAAACCCTCTCTCAAAGAAAGAGGGGAGGGAGAAGGAAGAAGAGAAAGAGGAGGAGGAGGAGGAAGAGAAGGGGAGAGGTGGAGGCAGAGACGCTAGAAATGACTTTGAAATTGGAGTATGCAATTTAAAATAAGTGAAAATTATTCCCAGGTAGTTTATTGCCTTAACTACAGGGAGGCATGCCCCTGCAGCAGACAGCATAATGGCTCCCCTTTCATTTTTGGTTTGTGCCAAATATCTTCAGTTAGTGTTGCTTTATTGGCCTCCTGCAATTTATCGCAGCACTAGAACATGATTGTAACACAACTAGTATTCTAGCTTTATCTTCCGCTGGTGATTTTTCTTCTTTATGGTGACGGTACTGTCTAAATTAATACAAGCCATAGAAATTATACAGTGTGGAAACTTGCTCTATGCAGTTCCTTTTCTAACAAAGAGCAGAATCTTAAGAGTTTATGTCTGTAATCCAGTGACGGCTAAATCCAAGCCAGGGAGCAGCAATAACATATAAATAAAAGAATTTACAAGTCAATACACTGATTTATTTGATGAAGAATCAGTACAACGCCTCATTTCCCACTGACTCAAAAAGAGGAATATAATCTTTTTTTTTTTAAGAATTAGGTTTTTTTTTTCATTGTGTTATGTGGGGATGGAAATATGTGCATTTCAGTGAGCACATGCGCCTCCACAGAGGGTGCCCCATCCCCTAGAGCTGGAGTTACAGGGGGTTGTGAGTTGCCTGACATGCTTTCTCTTTTTCGCTTTTTAAAATATCCAGTCCACTCCAAGTTGCGCTGCCCATGTATTCCCTCCCCTCCGGAGTGGAGGCCATCCCCTTAAAGACAACTGACAGCCCCAGAAGCCATCAACTGTGCACATCTCCTCAGCAGTAGAATCTAATGATCCCCCTTCTGGCCCCATGCTAGAAGATAGACTGGCTTGATCTTGATCACATCTTCTGCAGGCAGTGGGGTCATGAGTGCAGAAGACACTGTTTCTCTTTGTTCCTTATGCTCTTTTTGTGCCCTCTCCCACAGTGATCCCTGTGCCTCAGGGTTGGGGTGAGTCAATGGCAAAGTGTCCTTTTTTTAAATTAATTAATTATATAGCTTCACTATAGCTCCCTTCAGACACACCAGAAGAGGACATCGGATCCCATTACAGATGGTTGTGAGCCACCATGTGGTTGCTGAGACTTGAACTCAGGACCTCTGGAAGAGCAGTCAGTGCTCTTAACCACTGAGCCATCCCTCCAGCCCCAGCAAAGTGTTCTTGAAGATCTTCCAAGTCAGGGACTAGGGAAATAGTTCAGTCAGCAAACTTCTCACCTTGCAAGCATGGGGAATAAGAACTTGACCTTCAGAACCTGTGTAATAAAGGAAAAAAAAAAAAAGCCAAGGATGACAGCATGCACTTGTAATCCCCAGCACTGGAAAGATGGAGTCAGAAAGCTCCTTGGGGATTGCTGACCCATCAGACTGGCCAGCTCAGGAAACTCCAGGGCCTAGCGAGTGACAGACCCTGTCTCAAACACAGTGATGACTTCTTGAGCAACCTTGAGCAGAATGATTGACAGCTGAGGGTATCCTCTGCCTTCCACATGCCCTCACCTTCCACGTGCCCTCACTAGCATCCAAACTCATTGTTCTGGCTACTCTTATGTCAACTTGACACACAAAAGAGAATTATCTGAAAGGAGTGACCCTCGATTGAGAAAATGTCTCCGTAAGATCCAGCTCTAGATCTTTTTTTTTAATTAGTGATTGCTGGGGGATCAATCTGACTACTGTGGATGCTGCCATCCCTGGGCTGGTGGTCCCAGATTCCATAAGAAAGGAGACTAAGCAAGCCATACAGAGCAAGGCAGAAAGCAGCGCCCCTCCATGGCCTCTGCATCAACTCCTGTCTCCAGGTTCCTGCCCCTTTTGAGTTCCTGTCCTGATCTCCTTTGATGCTGAACAGCAATGTGGAAGTGAAAGCTGAATAAACCCTTTCCTCCTCAACTTGCGTTTTGGTCATGGTGTTTCATTGTAGCAATAGGAACCCTGACTAAGAAACACACACACATATATAATCACTCATATATATACATATACACACACATATATGTATATGTACATATAGGTATAATGTGTATATATATACATACACATATATATCTATATATACATGTTCATCTATACACATTTTCCCACATGCACACAGAAAGATCTTTTAAGATAATTTAAATCTTCTTTACACAAGACCCCAGAATATAGCCCATATGATAAAGCTTTGGGAGACAACTACAACATTTCAGGTATTCTGTGATGGTTAGCTTTAACTGTCAACTTGACACAACCTAACCCAGAGACTGGTGTCTCAGTGAGGGACTGTAGGATGTCTGAGGGGGGCACTGCTTTTCTTAAGCCAAATGATGGGGAAAATCATTTCCCACTGCAGTACCTCCCATAGCAAAGGGACCAGGAATTGAGCAAGCAAGCAGGCAAGCGGACATGGTGCAGTGATTTCCCTGTGCTCTTGACTGTAGACGTAACCAGCAGCCACAAGTATCTGCTGCCTTTACTTCCTCCAGGTAATAGACAGAAACTTGCCTCAAGAGCTAAAAATAAGCCCTTTATCCCTCAAGTTGTTTTTGGTTAGAATATTTTATCACAACCACAGAAATGAAAGCAGAACATTCATTAAAACTATGCTCAGTTAGGCCTGGTGAGATGGAAGAGGCAAAGGTCCTGCTGCTATGTCCAATTACCTGAGTTCAATTCCCAGAACCCACATGGTAAAAGATGAGAACTGATTTCCACAGGCACGCTGTCTGTCTTTCTTTCTGCCTGCCTCTCTCTCTCTCTCTCTCTCTCTCTCTCTCTCTCTCTCTCTCTCTCTCAAACTATAATAAAATATTAATTTAGTTGAGTTTGTATTCATTTTTAATTGTGTGTGTGTGAATATGTGTGCATACATATGTGCATATGTACGTGTGAATGCAGGACCTGCAGAGCCCAGAAGAGGGTGTTTGAGCCCCTGGAGCTGTAGTTACAGTGAACACCCTGATGAGGGCGCTGGGAACCAAACTAGAGTCCTTTGCAAGAGCAGTGGCACTCCTACTCACTGAACCATAGCTCTGGCCCCTTATTTGCATTTATTGACTTGAACTTTTGCAACTACATTGTAGTCCGCTGGCAAATTATTGAACTATTTCCAATCTCCTGAAAGTTAGCTAAGTGGTGTACTAAATATAATCTGATCCATAGTTAGTCAGATCAATAGCATACATCATTTCCTTTAGGGGACACTTTTCTTGGGAGGCAGCGACAGCTTCATCTTCCAATCCTGAAGACTCCTTATTTTAGGTACCTTTAAAGAGTAAATAAGTAAAAGTGTATTATAAGCCAGGTGTGGCCATGCAGATTTATCATTCCAACACTCAGGAGCTGGAGGCAGGAGGATCTGGACTTCAAGGCCATCCTTGCTGTGGTGGTTTGAATGAGAATAGCCCCCAAAGTCTCATAGATTTGAATACTTGGTCCCCAGTTGGTGGAACTGTTTGGGAAGGATTAAGATTTGTGCTTTTGTGGGTTACTGGTGGGTGGGCTTCTATGATAGTTTCAAAAGACTCTCTCTTCCTGGTAGTCATATTTCTCAGGATGTAAGCTCTTAGCTACTGCTCCAGCACCATACCTGCCTGCCCACCACCATGCTCCTCCCCATGATGCTCATGAACTCTAACCTTCTGAAATGCTAAGCCCCAAGGACACTTTCTTTCATAAGCTGCCTTGGTCAGAGCATTTTATCACAGCATTAGAAAAGAATCTAAGACACTTGTCCACTTAGCAACTTTGAAGCCAGCCTGGTTACATGAACCCCTTTCTACCCCTTCTCTGCAAAGCAAAGAAAGGACGACAAGGAGGAAATGGTGTATTACATAAGGTCACAGAACATAATATCATTATCGAAACAGTGAACACCACCAAAACCCAACTAGGACAAATATGGTTGACCAAGATGCCAGTTGCTATATTATGGCACCTTTATGTCATTAGCCTTGCAAATTTGGCTTCTTCTATAATGCATTTGAGGACCTGATGCATCCAGAAACTTCATATAAGGGCAGAAAACCAAGTAGATCCTATTCCAAAAGAATTCCAACTCATTTCTGGAGTATTCTACCTCCTGCTCCCAGCTCATGCATAAGCCGTCTCTCCATTAAATTTTACCAATAAAGCACGGGACCTATGGGTTGTGGATGAGACTCAGTTGGGAGAGGGCTCACCTAGCATACACAAACTCGTGGGTTTGATCCCAGCAGCACATAAACTGATTATGGTAACACATGATGTCATACCGCACCCTGCTTCTCTGCTTGGGGTGCCTGGAGTGGCACCTGCATGCCACCAGAAGAAGGCAGGGCCAAGTCCAACGTGGGGAGTTCACAGTGGTTCCTGGTCACTTCTCTGGGTACTGGAGTGACATTGGCAAAGCACTGTGAGGGGGAATTGGGAGCTGAGGATCCATAGGTCTGCATGTCAGGCAAAGAGGGGAAAGGTGGAGAACGTTGGTGGAAGCTGGTTTGATTCAGAGTCAGTGCTGAGAGTGCTGGGGGCTGGAGGAGAGACCTTCCTCCGGAGTTCTGGGCACAGTTCTTTAAGGCCTTCCCGGTGGTGATCCTTATTTAAGAAACAATCCTTGCTTATTCATATTAGTGTATTTTGATGGTGAATATGAATTCATACCCTTTATTCATGGTGAACCATGAATTAAATGTCTTTTTCAGGAAGGAATGCCCAACAAGGGAAGCTCATTGGCTGAACACTTGGCGGCTATCTAGATACCTCATCAGCATGGAGAAGAACTCCAGGTGTTTGTGTTTCATTACCCAATGCCCATGGTCCTCAGTGGGGTAGTAGTTACCTATTCCAGAGCAGGTAAATGCAAGGTAGGGAATGAGTCCACTCCTGCAGTTCTCAATTCTGAGATTGCCAGGGTTTGAGCTCATTCAACATCACCATTCTTATGCCTGTCTGGTAACAAGGTCCACATGTCCTACAACATGATGTTAATACCCTGCCTTCAAAATATAGTCCAGGTTTTAAGTTTTCATAAACTTCTGGAACCCAAAGGATTAAGAATGATTCAAAGAAAATGTCAATCATTCCATTAGTGGCAGATGCAACATAGCCCTATTAATCAACATACCTGAACAGTGAGAAACATAGCCTGGCCTTTCCATTTGCACACCAAGGGTATGTATGCAGATAGCATTGTAATCGAACAGATAGAAAGCTACATTGAGATTTCCCAAATCAAAATCCTCATGAACAATTTCATTTGGCAAATATTGGTTTGGTTTGGTTTGGTTTGGTTTGGTTTGGTTTGGTTTGGTTTGGTTTTGTGGGGTTTGGGGTGGTGATGATGTGTATATCAGGATGCACATATGGCTGGGCAGTGGTGGCGCACACCTTTAATCCCAGCACTTGGGAGGCAGAGGCAGGCAGATTTCTGAGTTCAAGGCCAGCTTGGTCCACAGAGTGAATTCCAGGACAGCCAGGGCTATAAGAGAAACCCTGTCTCAAAAAAGCAAACAAACAAAAACCAGAATGCACATATGGAGAGCCAAAGACAACTTGCAGTAATCAGTTCTTTCCTTCCACAGTGTGGGTCCCAATGGTTACCGGGCTTGACAGCAAGTGCTTTTACTCACTGAGCCATCTCTGTGTCCACCAGACATGACTCGGAATAGAGATAGACTTGGTATCAATAAGTTTAGTAGCAGCTCTGCCTGTAACATGACTTCTGTGAGGAATTATAGAACAATGACTACTGACAATTTAGACAGTTGGTCTATTGGAGTTTTTATAGTACAAAGACAGCCTCTCCAGATCTCAGAGATTTCCACAAATCCTCTGAGGTATAGGAAATGCCTTACAACACATGTTATTGTCTGTAAGACAAAGCTCCAACCTTTACTAAAATGGTACACAAAGCAATTCTTTAAGTTATAGAGAGCTCAGATAGAACATAGTGTAGAACTGTTATTTCATTTTCAGCAGGAAATGTAACTCGGTTGGGAGAGTGCTCCTTAGTGTGCAAAAAGCCCGGAGTTCTTCCCCCAGCAACATGTAGTCTGAGCTTGGCGGCACACATCTGTAATTTCAGCACTGGGATGCGAAGGCAGGAGGGTCAGAAGTTCAAGGTTATACTTTTTGACATAGAGAATTTGAGGCAAATGAGACTCTGTCTCATAAACAAAAAATAACATGATAGCCAGATACGGCTGTGCATGCCTCTAATCCCAGCAGTCAACAGGCTGAGACAGGAAGATCTTAAGCTTCAGGGCAGTCTGGGTTTCATAGTCTGATTCTATATCCCAAAACACTATTACCACCCAAAGATTATTGAATAGAACAGGTACTATTTGAGAAAGAACAGAGAGGAGAGAGAGAGGAGAGAGGAGAGAGAGAGAGAGAGAGAGAGAGAGAGAGAGAGAGAGAGAGAAACCAGAAGAGGAACAAGATTTGATTAAAGCATTATATGTGTAATATGATAGATATATAATATATCATATATATATAACCTGTATGTAGATATTACAGTGAAACACATAACTTTGTACATGTGCATCAATAATCATAATAAATTGAGCTGCTATATATAAAGAGCATCCTGTCAACCTTCAAAGATTATAAACTCATCAGCATACTGGATTTTTTCTCAGAATTGTCCATCACCATGCTTTTCACAGAGCCAGGGCCCTGATCCTCTCGCAGAAGCATCCTTGCTGAAGAGCATTATGGCTTCAAGTGCCACTTACACACAAGGATGCATCTCCCTCAGCAGTTACTTGCTAACGAGACTTTAAATGTCTCAACAGCCTGCCATCAGCCTTTGATTCTGTGCACCTGAACTGTCACTGCTCTCAGTCTCAGTAAGAGCCCAGATGATTAGGTCGCCTAAAATCCAAATCCTTACACCATTGCATACCTAGGGTGGCTAGGAAGGATCTTAAGCAAGATTAAAATTCCATTCTTAAACAGAATGAAGCAGGGCTTTCTGAAACCTACCACATCTTGACCTTTACATGAGAGGCAAACTAATTCCAATGTATTTATTTAAGATAGGGTCTCATAAAGCCCAGGCTGGTCTCAAAGTCATTATGTAGCTGAGGATGAGCTAGAAGTGATTCCCCAGTGCTTGTGATTTCAGGTATGTACTACCATGCCTAGATTATGTGGTGGTGAGGATTGAACCCAGGACTTTGTGCACGCTAGGTAAGCACTCTACCAACTATGCAACAGCTCTAGTTCTTAATTCCAGTTTCAGATACATGAGATGACTCTCTCCCACCAGCACTAATAGAGAGACGGATGGGTTCACTGTAGGAGAAGCTTTACAACGTGAAATATCTCAAGCCCCTGTTCAACTGTTGGTTAATCACTGTCAGAAAGGAGCGGCTCGAATTCAAGTATGCCAAAAAGAAATGATTGATTTGGGCAGGAATCTGTCAGTGCTCAAGTGGACAACACTATGGTGCTCCATCCATCAACATTACCACACTCTGTCTCGTGAGGGTGAGATTTTTTTAGCTAGCTCACCCTGATACGTTTTTTCAGGAGGCTGCATTCTTCCAAATAGGCTTCAGAAGGGGCTCTTCAGCAACTTACTGAAGACCAGCAGGGGGCCGAAATGAAGTGCCTGTCACCAAAATAGCTAGGGGAGGGTTGGTGAGACACTCCGTGTGTAAAAGCACTGTTGCACAAACATAAAGGGCTAAGATTCAGATCCCCAGCATCCACATAAAGAGCTAGGGTTAGCTACATGCATACTTATAATCTCAGCTTTATGGGGTAGATAAAAGGATCATTGGGGCTTGCTGGACACAAGCCCAGTTCCAGGTTCAGTGATAAGGCAGAAAGTGATAGGGGCAGAGCACCAATATACTTCTCTGGCCCCTTCAAGCATACACATAGGTAGATGCATATACACTACACACAAAGACGCACACATGCACACACATACAGACAGACGCACACATATAAAGATAGGTAGATGGACTGTTATGCTGACTTGTTTTAGAAAATGTTCTTGGTGAACAATATTTAATGGAATGGAATAAATGCATGTTATACAATATTAAGGATGAAAAGTATGACATCAAATACTGTGTGTATATGACTTGCTTTCAAGCATTTAAAATAAGTGCATTCATAACTGACAAAATCAAAACTTAATGTGTGTACTCAACACCCCCCTTTCTCCACCCACTAATGCCAGGGAGGCTGGAAAAACTGGGAGGAGGATTTAAGCAAAGAAGTTAAATCTGTCAACATAACAAAGAGCTAGGTGTACTCTGTCCATTGCAGTGGTGCACACCTGTGATCTCAGCACTCAGTGGGTGGAGACAGAGAGTCAAGAGTTTGAGGTCAGCCTGGGCTACACAGTGAGACCTTGCTATGAAAAGAGAGATGGGGTGGAGGAGGAAAGGAAGGAGGAGAAAGAGGAGGAGGGAGAAGAGGAGGAGGAAGAGAAGGAGGAGGAAGAGGAGGAGGAGGAGGAGGGAAGAGGAGAAGGAGTTGTCACAGGAAGGCTGACTAAAAGGAAGACCCATGAATAATACTCATCCCTTTTCCAAACAAAGTTTGCAGCAGGAGATGTCAACACACATCTCTCTTTCTGGAAGCTTGTGCCTGAATGGCAGAGTTTTAAAGGGATCCCAAAGTTGTGACCCAAGAGAAGCAGGGCAGGGAGTGGGAAGGGACAGAAACTGAAAGCTAGGAGGACAACTGAGCCAGGGGCTCTCTGATTTCACCTGCACAGAGCAGGTTACCACAGCAACAGCCCAAGTGAAAGGAGAGAAGATGTGAAATGGGGCACAGTGCAATTCAGGATAAGGAGGGCAGGAAGAGGAGGGTGAGGAAGAAAGGAGAAAGGAAAAAAGGGAAGAGAGAAAGGGTGAGAGAGTGGCACAGAAAGAAAAAAAAGAACGCTGTGGATCTCTGATGAAGCAGAGCATCAACTTAGCAAGCAGTTACCAAGGGAGCTGGGAATGCAACTCAGTTGTAGAGTGCTCACTTAACATGCACAAAACCTGGGTTCCACCCCCAGCACTATGTAAAACAGGTGTGGTGGTGCTCGCACACCTCTAATCCCAGTGCTAGGGAAGTACAGTGGAAGAAGTGGACCAAGAAGTTTAATATCACCCTAAACTATATAGTGAGTTTGAGGCTAGCCTGGGCTAAATGAGACATTGCCTTAAATTATAATGATGGTGACAAAGACAACAATGACAATCATGATGAACTAACTAAGGTCCAGCAGGACATCTCTTCTGTGGTTGATCATGTATAAGATGAAAGGATGGTCTCAGGATAGCTGTCCTCCTTGCTATGACAAGTTACATCAAACTCTTCTATAACCAAACTCCAGATGAAAATGGCCTATGTAATTGAAGGGTCATAACCATGCAGGGGCAGCTCCAGATATCTAAGTGATCTAGTTATATACTTTAATTGATGAATGGCTAAGCAAAGCAAGGGCAGATGAGATGGCTCAGCAGGTAAAGGTGCTTGCTGCCAAGACTGACTACCTGAGTTCAACCCCAACACCTACACAGTGGAAGGAGAGAACCAACTCCCACAAGTTATCCTCCGACGGGTGTGTGTTCACACGTGTGTACACACATATATAAATAAACACATGTAATGTTGTAAAGACTATGCCAGAGGGCTGGCAAGATGGCTCAGTGGATAAAACCCTGTTAATGCAAATGGGGGAGGCTTTGTTCCTAAGTTTGGAACCACAGAAGTACAGCAAAGCAAGCAGGAAGCAAAAGCATATCTGTAAGCACAGCACTCCTACATGAGATGGGAGGCAGAGGCAGGAGAATCCCTGGGGCACACAGTCTAGGCTACACAGCAGTGAACCAAAGACTCAGACAAAATGGGAGGTGAGAATTGACACTCCAGGTTGTCTTCTGACTACCACATGCTCACACACACACAGAGACACACACAGACCCAGACAAACACACACAGACATACACAAAAACACATACACACAGAGACACACACAGGGACAGAGAGACAGAGACAGAGAGACAAAGACCAAGTTTATAGTAGCATAAAGAAACCCAGAGAAAAACTTAAATGTGTTTATTTATATTTTATGCATTTGTATGGATAGACAAATAGACAGACAGACAGATATGCATTTGACCTTAATTAGGGCTTCCCCACAGACAGCTAGCTAGTTAGACAGACAGACAGACAGACAGATAAGCTCTCTGTGCCCGTGTGTGTGTACATGCATGAATGGACACCTGAAAACTAACCTTTGAGGTAGGGCCTCTCATTAGACTGACCAATTTGGTTATAAACAAAGATTAAGCAAGAGAAACAAAGAGACAGGACCTCCCCTTCCCTATCTTCTGTCTCTTCTTCCTCCTCCTCCTCCTCCTCCTCCTCTTCCTCTTCCTCCTCCTCCTGCTGTGAGGCAAGAGGAAGGAGATTGACTTCCCAGGATGACTTTGTAGAATGAAGATTTGAATGCACTCGCCAGGGAATCACGCCAAGAGCACTCCATCACAGCTTAAACTCTTCCTTGACACGTTCCCATTTTCTGTTCTGTCCCTGAAGTACAGCCGGTATGAAAAGGAGGAAGGCTAAGAATGGGCTTCTTTGAGAATGCTGACCTGTCTATCCCAGCCTCCCCTTAAAAGAGACTCCCTTTTTTCTCCTGCATCCACTTTAGAAATGTTTCCAGAGAGGGCAAGAGCCCCTTATAAAATGTATAATCCTTATCAACGCAGCTAAGGGCTGTCAAAGCAGAGGCGATCACATGGCTGTTAAGATAAAGGTTTGGCTGTTCCAGGGTGGGCTTATTGAGGTTTAGCAGCGGGGCCAGTTTTGTTGCTTCAACTGCATTTAGAAAGTTCATTGATTTGCAGCTAATACCAAGTTGTCATAGTTTCATGAGGAACAGCTTCTGGCGTGCAGAATCAAAGCCTTTCCCTGAATCAATAATGCCAGATTCTCTGTGGTGGGCTGAGCCTTTGCAGAGAAGGGAGAAGCAGAGAAAGACACCCAGGTAGAGACGGGAAGTGCTTCTGGTGAGACCAGAGGCAGTCTATTAAAGTCCGGGAGGGTGGGTGGGGCTTGTGGGTATGGCTAGGTTAGCAGAGTGCTTGACTTGCAAGCATGAAGACCAGAGATTGCATGTTCCAGGTCATCCTGATTCACACCGGGAGACTCTGACAATAAATAAATAAGCGAATGAATGAATGAATGAATGAATGAGAGCTAGCTCTGTAGGTAAAATGATTAAGCACAAGGACCTGAGTTCGGTCTCCAGAACACACATAGAAAATGCCCGGTGTGGTAGTACGTACTTGTGATTGCCTGTGTTGTGGAGGTGAAGACAAGAGAAACCTTGAAGCCAGTTTAACCTAATTGGTCAGTTCTTGGTCTAATAGGAGGCCCTACCACAGAGGGCATTGTTCTCTGGCTTCCATACATGTGTGCACTCACAGAGGCACAAAAACATATCTATACAAGTGCTTAAAATATGAACAAATACATTGACCTTTTTGCTTTGGCTTTTTTACACTGCTATAAAAACTCTGACCAAGTGCAGTTTAAGGGAGGAGATGATTTTTTTTTCATTTTGTTTGTTTGTTTTACATTTTCAAGACAGAGTCAATCATTGAGAGAAGTTAGGATAGGAACTGAAGACAGAAACTTGAAGCAGAAACTATAAAGTAAAGCTGCTTACTGGTAATCTCCAAGGCTCATGCTTCGCTAACTCTTTTGTACAGCCCAATGCCTTCTGTTCAGAGGATGGTGTCACCCAAAGTGGGCTCTGCAATCAGGCATCTATTATCAATCAAGACCATTCCTCACAGACATGCACACAATGCCTCAAGTGAAGCCTCTCCTCTTACATGACTCTGGGCTATGTTAAATTGAAAAATTAAGGACTACTAGAACAAGTTTAAATTTAAATTAAAAATGAATGGAAAATACATACATATATTCAATTAGGTGCATGAGCATACACACATGTACACATCTATCATGTTATCTGCCAACAAAGAAACTAACTGTATGCTATTAGATTTTTTAAAAGTATTTTCTCAGCCTACTCCGTTTGAGTTTCATAGTGTCCCAGTTAGTCTGACAGAGTTGTTATTTTTATCTCCCTTTGAATAAGAAGAAAACTGTGTCTTAGAACAAGTCAGAACGTTCGGTTCAATTCTCCTGGTGGTGCCCAGGGCAGACATCACTAGTTGACCAAGGAACTTCTTTCCCAAGAAGTTCAGACTGAGCCTCTGAATCCTTCCCTCAGCTTACCTCCCAGCAGGCACTATCAATTGATAAAAGATTACATGAAAAGGTCTATCCTGGACCCAAGTGATCTACCCAAGGTCACGAACTCCTGTAATTGATGTATTAAGGCCAAATCACCCGTTTCTTGTCTCATTGCTATCTTTACGAAGTAAGAAACGTTCACCCTTGTAACATGAGCTTGATATCTTTATCAAAGCCAAAAGCTACTGCCCCTGGGAATTTTAGCTGCTCTTCACACAACTGCCAAGCTCCCTTCGCACTTAGAAGTTATGGATGTTAACACATCTCACAGCTTCTAGAAATTCTAAATTACTTTGTGGCTCACATTGTATTTCTATCAGACTATGTCCCTCTAGAAATGGTGGGCAGCTGTAAGACTCTTAAACCTGAGAACTGGATTCTTAGCCAGACATGGTGATCTACATCTATGGATGATCCCAGCACTTGAGCACTTGATGCAGGAATATATGGCAAAGTTTAAAGTCATCATGGGTTACCTAGTAATCTCCAGGTCACCTTGGGCTACATAGTGAATTTAAGTAATTATTAAACCCAAAGAATGAATGTAGCTTCTAGAGAGTAGCTGGGTAACAATATAAAAAATTGGCAATTAGGGTCTGGGTAGGAGCCATTTGGTAGAGTTTAATGCCCAGAACCATAGAAACCTGGCATGGTGCCAGCACTCAAGAGGTATGGGGCAGGAGGATCAGAAATTAAAGGCCATCTTTGGAAGCAGAGCTTGAGCACAAACTACACAGTCAGTCCCACAACACCCAGAAGACACTCATTCCCAGGCCCTCTAACACACCCAGGAACATAGGATCAGAGGTGAGGAGGACACAATATCTGTCCCAACACTGGGAGTAAATAGGACCAGCGGGACCCAGGAACCCTGCCCAACTAGTGGCATGGGTTCCTTCCGGTCTGGGCCCTTGCCCTGAGCAGACCTTGGGCATGAACTCTGCAGCCAGTCCCACAACACCCAAAGGAAGCTCCACGCCCAGGTGCTTTAAGACACCCAGGATCACAGGATCACAGGATCACAGAAATCCAGGAGCTTGGTCACACCAGGATCTCAAGGTCCCAGAAGCAGCTTGACTCCCAGGAGCTTGGACACATCCAGGATCTCAGAGCTACTGGTTCCCAAAATAACAGGATCCCAGAGATAGCTCGACTCTGAGGAGTTCTGACACCACAGGGATCATAGGAAGGACAGGCTCCAGTCAGATATAGCCAGGGCAGGTAGCACTAGAGATAACCAGATGGCAGGAGGCAAGCATAAGAACATAAGCAATAGAAACAAAGGTTACTTGGCATCATCAGAACCCAATTCTCCCACCAGAGCAAGTCCTGGATACACCATCACACCAGAAAAGCAAGATTCGGATCTAAAATCACTTCTCATGATGATGATAGAGGACCTTAAGAAAGTCATAAATAACTCTCTTAAAGAAATACAGGAGAACACAGGTAAACAGATAGAAGCCCTTAAAGAGGAAAGACAAAAATCCCTTAAAGAATTAAAGGCCACCTGTGGCTCTCCATAGTAATTTCAAGGCTAGATTAGGCTTCCTGAAGCTCTGTCTCAAAAGAAAAAAAAAAGGAAAAGGGAAAAAAAAACTAGAAAAAGAAAAGACAACGTGGTAGCCTATTTAAATTGCTTAGCAGGGCCTAAAATAGATTATCACGGAGTCTATTCAGAAACAGAAGTGCTGGTGTATTCTCTGAGTGTGTGTGAGGGGGTGGGATGAACACTGAAGAGTCTTCTAGATCGCAGTCAGGTGAAGGGAAACATCGGATTTATTATGTTCCCTAAAATGCCTCTCTCTGTTCAGGCGCCATCGTGTTTTAAGGGAGGTGTTGTTCTGTGAGAGACAATCTACTTGTATTGTTAGAAGGCTCTTATGTAAGCCCAACCCTACACCCCATTTATCAAGTTCCCTTTTAATGCCTGCCTTCTCTTCAGTAAATCATTCAATCACTGAGCATGTTCTCTGCATCTGTGCCTCGGAGAGGTGGGACAGAGTCACAGAAATGCATCCTCTCCCCCAAGTCCTAGCCTCGGTACATGTTGATGGGTGTGTCTGGTGGTGCAACATGGGTGTGGAAACCAGAGATCGACCTCAGGAAGAGTCATTCGTTTTGTTTCTTGTTTTGTTTGTTTGTTTCAGTGTATGTCTATGAGCATGCACGTGCACACACAATGTCAAAGGGACACACATGCCATGGCACATATGAAGTCAGTTCTCTCCTACTTTTACATGGGTTCATGGAATCAAACTTAGGTGTCTAGGCTTGCACAGTGTACTGGCTGGTTTTGTGTCAACTTGACACAGCTGCAGTTATCACAGAGAAAGGAGCTTCCGTTGAGGAAATGCCTCCATGAGGTCCAACTGTAAGGCATTTTCTCAATTAGTGATCAAGGGGGAAAGGCCCCTTGTGGGTGGGACCATCTCTGGGCTGGTAGTCTTGGGTTCTATAAGAGAGCAGGCTGAGCAAGCCAGGGGAAGCAAGCCAGTAAAGAACATCCCTCCATGGCTTCTGCATCAGCTCCTGCTTCCTGACCTGCTTGAGTTCCAGTCCTGACTTCCTTTGGTGATGAACAGCAGTATGGAAGTGTAAGCTGAATAAACCCTTTCCTCCCCAATTTGCTTCTTGGTCATGATGTTTGTGCAGGAATAGAAACCCTGACTAAGACACACAGTGAGCATCCTTACCCACTGAATCATCTTGTAGGCCCCACCTGATTCTCTGAGTCAAGACTCTCGTGCTGTGGCTTACTTGTCAAGCTAGGCTGGTCAGCAGTCCCAGGAATCTGCCTCTCATACATCTTCAGTTCAGGGATTACAAACACAGCACCACTACACATGCTGGCTTTATGACATGGGTTCTGGGGTTTGAACTTAGCCCTTATCCTTACTTTACAAGCATTCTACATAACTGACATCTCTCTGGCCCTGCGTCTCGCCTTCTCTTTTCTTAAAGCTTTAGGGCTTCAGCAGAAATACCTGCCAAGAGAATCAAAAACACAGGAACAGATCTCGGGGAAGACTTTCTGAGGGTTTTGTTGTTTTGGGTGGTCCCAACCCCCACCCACACTGGAAGAGATAGAAAGTGTGTAATCAAAGAGCTAAGGGAAACCAAAACTGGTTTGAGAGAAAAGATACAAAGAGTCAAGGATGTCAGGAAGCTGAGACCAAGAACATACCTGGAGGATGCAGAGATCGAACTAGGAAACAGACAGAAAACAATAGGAGAGGGCCGAAGAGATAGCCCAGTGGCAAGAATCCTTGCTGATCTTCCAGAGCACCCAAGTTCAGGTCCCATCTTCTTCAGACATCTCACAGTGAGATTCCTATAACTCCAGCTTCAAGAGATTCAACATCCTCTTCTTGCCTCTGTGGGCCCCTGCATTCACACAGCTGCGTGTGTGAA